>NC_081422.1:110218165-110518165 GCF_949786415.1 Peromyscus eremicus | reverse complement strand
GTTTTGTTAACATTTACACATATTTGTTATACAATATCAGTAGTTATTAAGTGATTTTATTTAAAAAAATGAGGTTTGGTGGCACATGCCTTTGATCCTAGCACTTTGGAGAAAAAGACAGACAGATCTCTGTAAAGTTGTGACTATCCTAGTCTACACAGCAAGATCCAGGCCAGCCAGGGCTACAAAGTAAGACCCTGTCTCAAACATGAGTATAACCACAAAAGAGCCCCTCAAATCTTTGTGATCATCGTATTGATCACCTTTGTTGTATCTCATCCAAGATATCTTAGCATTTCCTGCTCACTAACCTTCCTGGTACAGGCTGCATGCATGCTGCCTTTAACCACTATTGGGGTGAACCTCTACCCTTCAGCTAATCTCAATTTAGACTCTTCCTGTGATCTTGCTCAGTTGTTCTGTTTGCAGTGAGGTACTACCATGTTGCACTGGATAACCACTGCTGCGTAACAAATTATCTCAGTTCCTAGTAACTCAATATTATTATCGCCTGGCTTCTGTGGGTTAGGAAGCTGACACTGGGTGAGCTCTAATCTGTGGCTCTTGGTTTCTCATCACGTGCCTCTCAAGGTATTGCCCAGAGATGCACAGACAGAGTGGAGGATCTGTCTCCAATGCCAATCATCTGGTGGAAGCAGGATTCACTTGCTCACAGAATGTTGGACTGAGGCTTCAGTTTGTTATTACAGAGCTTCTCCTCAGAAGTTTGCTTCACTAATGAGAGCAAGAGAAAGTCATGGTCTTTTATAACTTACTCTTGGCAATGATATTGTTTGCTGCATTCTGATAGAAGTAAATTAAGGCCAGGTGGTGGTGTCACACACCTTTAATCCCAGCACTTGGGAGGCAGAGCCAGACAGATCTCTGTGAGTTCAAGGCCAGCCTGGTCTAGATCCAGGACAGGCACCAAAACTACACAGAGAAACCCTGTCTTGAAAAAGCAAAAAACAAAAAAAAAAAAAAGAAAGAAAGAAAAAGAAAAAAGAAAGAAAAAAAAAGAAGTAAATTATGAGTCAGCCCACATCCATCTGGAGAGAAGAGAGGGGATGATACAACAGTGTGAATACAAGTGGTAAGGGACCTTGGGGGACAAAGATCTCATCTTAATCTTTTTCCAGCTACACCTGAAGCACCAATATCAGGCCTCACTCTCTGGTACAGCGCATCCTTCCTAAACTTTCTCTGTCTTTTATGCTGCTGTGCCCTCAGAATGGTGACCACATTGGTTGAATGACCAAATAAGTGTATTAGTTCTCATAGTAAGGATTTACACAGGAATAGGAGAGGGTCCTTGGATCTGCTGAGGAAAAAGTCCCCATGGAGATGTTGCTGTGGTGACACCATGAATAGTCCCTGAAATTGTTCACTTTCTGCAAAGGCCTGGACTCCAAGTAATGAGATTAAACCAGAGCTGTGGAATCTTGTAATCTAGACATTTGCCTTTATACTGGTAATCAAAGCTACCTGAGCTTTATTTTTCTCATTCTGGATGTTGGTGATCATTCAACTCTGAAGACTCTTAGATTTTGAAATGCCACATTCAGGTTGTTTTTTCACTAACTTGTTCTTTAGTGTCAGGGAAGATTTTGAAATGCCACATTCAGGTTGCTTTTTCACTAAGTTGTTCTTTAGTGTCAGGGAAATGGATTTTCAGTTTTATCAGCTTAATGAACATCATGGCAACCAGGGAAATCCTACAGTCTTCTAAATCACCTCATACCAGTAGAAGGAAATACTGGAGGGTTCTGAGATCCTTTTGAAAACACCTTAATGAACTATTGCAGGAGAGTGGATTCACTGCATGTAGTTTTCATAGATGCATAGATAGTGTTTGCTGTCATCTTAAAAGTATTATGTAAGATATTAAGAAAAGCTGTTTTCCTATCTCACAAATAGGGAAAGAAATGCCCAGCAAAGTTAAGTAGTAGATTTGAGTTCTTTCTTTGAGAAATGCTATTAGCAATTTAAAGGCAGGAAAGGATAGTGCCATGATAGTGGAGGGAGTGTCAGTCATGTGCTGGGTCTTAATGGTACTTGCTCAGCGGACAGATGAATAGAATTACAGAAGACAATTTGATTACTGGGTAGAAACCACTTAAGTTATTAAAACGCAACACGAAAATTGTCCTTCAGGTGCATTGGCTAAAAGTGTCCACTTGATTAAAGCCAGACTTTCATAAGACTTTGTAGTTATCCACCTGTCTATTTCCTAGGAAAATCTACTAGCCTCAACAACATTACAGGAATTTATTAAATATCATGTTATATTAGGAATGTTGTTTTATTCACCAGAGTAAAAATGAACTTATTTTACTACCCTGATGTCTGGATATGTTTCTATGCCCCAGGATAAATACCAAATACTTATTTGCTATTTTCTTTGGGGATCAACTTTAAAAATAATCAAAAATATATTTATTAATGTATCAGACTCATGACCATCAGGCTGTCACACGGAATAGCACAAGCCCCCTGATTCACACTTGCCTCTCTGGCCTGGAGCTCTGATTGCAGAGCACAGATTCTGAATAGGTATCTTACTCAGGTGTTGACCTTGAGTGAGGAGACTCAAGCACAAGAACAGCCCAATGTCGCCTTTCTTAGGAGTAGCAGAAATATTTAATAATTGACAAATTGGAGGCTTATGAATTTCATTTCTGTTGCCTTGATAAAACACCCCAACAAAAAGCATATTTCAGCTTGCAATTCTATATTACAGTCCATCATTGTAGAGAAATCAAAGCAGGACTTCAAATAAACAGTTACAAAACATCCACAGCCAAGAGTAGAGAAAAGTGAATGTATGCATGCTTGCTTATTTGTGCTCAGTGTGATTTCAGGACACCTACATAGTTCAGGACTCCTTGTCTAGAGAATGGTGCTACCCGCAGTGGACTGGGACTTCTTACTTCAATGAACCTATTAAGACTGTCCTCCACAATATACTCACAGGACAATCCAATGTAAATAATTTCTCATTGAGTCTCCCCTCCCAGATAATTCTAGATGTCAAGTTGAAAAAGCTCATCATCGCAGAGGCAACTCAGAGTGTACCTTTTAAAGAAAACTGTCTTGTTAATTGTGGACTGGGCACAAGGGTGGTGACTGTGACTATGTGTTTTAAACAAAGCAAAATGATACATTTGGGCACAAAAGAGTAAAGCTTTCTGAGTTCTCCTGTCACAATAAATTTTAAGTAAAAGGTTGCCCATGTTTTGCACAGGTATATTCAGAAATTAGGTTTAAAAAAAAGTCATTTTAACAAGAACACAAACATATATAATGCAGTTTTGAATTTTTTTTTCAGTTTTTATGTACTGTGAGCCATGAAATAGTAACCTTGTGCCCGATTTTAAAAAGGGGCAACTTCTGCCATATTTCCCACCCAGTGCTAGAGCAGTGTTTGTTTTGCTGTGATTTCTCAGTGATTGCTCAGTGTCCTTGGGTAGTGGCAGCTCAGTAGGACCCTGTTCACTTAGCACCAAGGGTGTCATCCCACCTCCATCAGAAGACTGGATACGTGGGAGAGACGAGGGACTGCCTCTGAGAGCGCTGCCCATTTAGCTTCTTCACAAGTGGCTGCCATTGTTTTAATCTACTCTATTTTTAAGCTAATTGAAATACTTAATTTTAACCTACTGCTGCTCACGCAAACACAAGCATGTGCAAACATGTAAACTATATTCTCTTTCTGTTTTAATGATTACTGGCCACAAAATTCCAAAGACCTTAGATGTCAGACATGATTTTTTTTTGTGGTTGTTTTTGTTGTTATTGTTGTTTGAAACAGGGTTTCCCTGTGTAGCCCGTGCTGGCTTTGAAATCTCTATGTCATCTGAGTTGAAAGTCAGGCATGCAGCGGTCCTCCACCAAAGTGCTGGGATTACATCATCACCATGACAATGCTGCTGGTCAGAGGATATATTTGATTCCAAATAATTTAAATACACCAAAGTCCACATGTCTGAGCAAATTCCGACTCTTATTGAACCTGTAGATAAATGAATAGGGTCATAATTTCACCCTGTTTAGATTTTATTAATTCTCATGTGAATAGAAGAGTTCAACCCAAAGCTCTAAATATTCCCAAAACATTTGTAATTGTGTAGGGAGATGGAAAATGAAATAAAATGAAAGCCCAAAACTCATAAAAATTGCAGTTATCTAAGTATCAACATGATGTTATCCAGAACGAAAACCCAGATACATATGTACAGAAGATTCGATAAGAAAATCAATATATTACTTCCTATTTCTGTGTCTATTTTCAGAAATTCAATATTTACCACAAACCACTTCTATATGCTCCTGCTCGTGACTTGGCCGGCTGCAATGGCTCCTGGGAAGGGCAGCTTCAGATGCCGTGGCGGCTCGTTGCTTCCATCACAGTCTAAGAGACAAAAGTGAAATTTTCACAAGAAAGTTCCTTTTGGAAGTGTTTAAATCAGCTGGTAGCAAAAAATAAAAAGTTGTAGGTCTTTGAGAAAGCAAAACTTTAGAACTTGTTCCTGAGATGTCTCACATTTTGAGAGTGTTGTCATTTAACTCAGAGGTCTGAAAGCCACATGCTTTGCCATGCATTCCCAAATTCTAAGGGAATGAAAACTACACTAATATTAATTTTCTACTCTCAGAGATGTAAGGCAGAGCTCTAAAGCAAAAAGTTTGTTTCTATCTCTTTAACCCAACACATACAAGATTAGGAAAGAGCCCTTGTAGTAATGAAGGGAAAAGTTAACAGTAGGTTTTCTGTCCATGGGAATGTAAAATAAAAATCACACAGTGTCGTCAAATTTCATATCAAGAACTGAATTAAGAATATGACACATGTCTGGGCTGTTGGTTTAAAATGAGTTATTATTGGGAAAAATGAAATGAAAAACTTTCATAAAGAAGGA
This sequence comes from Peromyscus eremicus, assembly GCF_949786415.1. Taxonomy (NCBI): domain Eukaryota; kingdom Metazoa; phylum Chordata; class Mammalia; order Rodentia; family Cricetidae; genus Peromyscus; species Peromyscus eremicus. The sequence continues at coordinate 110,513,246 of NC_081422.1, read as the reverse complement.
CTTCAATTGTTGAGATTTGCTTAGAAGCCTTTGTGATGGGGCAGCAAGGCAGAGCCTTAGATCAATACCAATCACTTTAATTCCAGATCTGCTGCTCATTACTGCAGAGATCTCCAATAAACTCCTTAAAACTCTCATGGTGGCATTTCCTCATCTGTAAAATTGGGATAAATGTACTAACATCACACTGTAGGTCTGAGGATTATAGGCATTGAATAGAAACTTTTATTCAGGTTCCCGCCAAAGATAAGCTACAGTTTCATCACTTTTTCTTCTGTATCATCATCACTGAAGATGGGGGTAGGGTGCTGTTTAAAGTCAAAGATTAGGAGTCAGTGGGTAAGGGTGTTTACTGCCAAACCTGACACCTGAGTTTGATCCCTGGAACAAATTCTCACATGGTAGGAGAAAATCAGTTCTTGGGAGTTGTTCTGTAACCTTTGCAATGCTTCTCTCAGCATAGTACACACACACACACACACACACACACACACACACACACACACACACACACAAAAAAAAAAAAAAAAAAGTCAAGATATACCCAATGAGTGTAAACATCTCTGAAACTTGACCAGCTACCCAACACCAGATATACTGTCATTTCAGGTGTAATATTGTTTACTTCTGACTGAAGTATTCTGACCAAGACAAGGTGAGGATGTGTCTCTGGATTCAAGGTAACAATGGTCCTTGTGTTTGAACTTTAGTTGACATCATCACCCCTCACTCCATGCCAATACCATGTTCATTGTGGTATTAGCCAACATCACAAGGGACGTTTCCCTCACCAAATAAAACCTCCAGCTGTCTCTCAGCCATTACTGATATCATAGTTATCATCTAAGTATCATCTTGTCACCATATTATCTCTCCTGAATGGCCAAGAGTCAAATTTCTTGACCACAATATGATGCTTGGGAAAAATCAAATACTTTGCATAAAATAAAAGTCGTTTCTCTTCACTTCCAAGGTCTATTTCCTCCAGCTCCCTTTCCTACATCTCTGCAAACCTGGTCTAGCTCGCATCTCTTCAGTCACTTGATAGTGACTAAGGTTACAGGGACCACAGAGCTGCCACCTCTATTCCACCCACTCTGTTACTGTAGGCACAGGGTTAAAAGGATAGGATGGGCACATGTCTCCAGGTCCTATCACTAAGATACCAGCACCCAGATGTTGATTGCTGCATTATTCACAATAATTAAGTCATGAAAATCACCTAAGTATTCACCAGCAGATGAATGGATTAAAAAAATGTGGTACATAAGCACAATATTTTGACATTTTGATGCAAAAATATAAAACCTGACATTTGAAACAAAATAGATAGAACTGAAAATTATTGTATTAAGTGAAGTATCCCAGACCTAGAGAAACAAATACAATGGTTTCTCTAATATATGAATCATATTTTAATTTTTATAAATTTGTATATGTATATATTGGGATCATAGAGAAGAAAAAAAGGTGTGTGTGTGTGTGTGTGTGTGTGTGTGTGTGTATGTGTGTATACATCTCAACACTTTACGTATATGTCTGTCAGTGCCCAGGGATGACAGAAAAGAGAGTTGGTTCCCCTGGAGCTGAAGTTACAGGTGGTTTTCAACCACCTGCTGTGATAGTGGGAACCAAACTCAGATCTCAACTGCTGAGCCATCTCTCCATCTTCAGAACAGAAGTCTTGAGGAATGTTGGGGGTGGGGAACAGCGTACTTGTAACATGAAAGCAGGAGAGGAGCTAGTAGGGAAAGGAAGAGGTGGGACATAAGGGATGGGAGCAGAGGAAGTAATCAACAAGAACAAGCTATGTATGGAGATGCTATCATGAAACCCACTATTTTCTATGCTAAATTTTACAAAGAGGTAGAAAATGTAGACAGAAATGGTGCCATGTAACCATAGTTTTCATTTCCAATGCATTTTACAAATGATAAAATCATTGTGTAGCAAGAGAAGAGTTTGATGAATAAAGAATTTAGATTTCTTGCCTCTTTAATGATACATGGAAAGGATAGAGCCACAGTCACCTACATCACCAGTAGTATCTGGCCACAAAGTAGGCAGGTGAACATTATATCAGTTCAGAAGCTGTGGACCCAAGGGGAGGGGACCTGACTCCTTATTTATAATTGCAAGGTATCCTGGAACTCAGGAAGACAGTCTGAGACTTTCTCTTGGGAGTTTTCAAGAGAAGCTTAAGATTCATCGATGAGACTGGTGTGTCTGTGCACATATGTATGCTGTGCAAGTCTATTTTTAACACTACTAACTCTTCCTACTTCATTTTATTTTTATTATGTTGTATTTATTTTGTCATTGTGTATGTATGTGAGTGTGCATATACATGCTGTGACACTTGGGGAGATCCGAGGACAATTGGCAGCAGTCAGTTCTCTCCTTCCATTACATGGCTTACAGGTGTTGAAATCAGGCCATCACATTTGGTGGCAAACTCCTTTACCCACTGGGCCTTCACATGGGCCCTTCACAACTACTTTCATGCAATTACCAGCCCCAAATGCCTGGCTCCACTGAGCGGTGGCTTTAGAGGGTTGGAGGTTTGCCTTTGAATGAAGTCAGCCATTTCTTGGATGCCCTTTTGTAGCTTTTGTGTTTTCTCCCTTAGAGTCTTGATCTATGAAACAGGAGGAACAGCATCTGTGGTTGTTTTGCCTAAAAAAAAAAAAAAAAAAAAAAAGGCTCATGGCTCCTGTGAAGATGGATGAGGTCATTTGGTTAAGTGTGTCTTGCTGGGTGGAGGAAGGATGGCCTGTGAATACTAAACAGCGTGTGAGTCATGTGTGCTTTCATGGAGACAGAGCTGGGTCATTTAGCTCCCCCTCTGCAGGGAGTTATAAAAGAAGGAGGTAGGGAGATGGAAGTTGAAAATATTTCTTCATGCCCGGCTCCTGTGGTGACCTGTGGAGTGGCAATGGGGATTCTGAGAGGCCATCTGCATGAGACTATGGGCTCCATATATAATGTCAGCTGAAGACAACAACATCTTCAAGATATATTAGTGAGTTTGTTTTGAGGGGTGGGGGTAAGCAGATGTGGAGTGGAGGTAGAGGGAGACGGGATGCTGAGGCTTTAGTGTATGATCCCTGTCATGCTGGAATCAGGAACATTAATCATGGGACTGTCCCTTCCTTGGTCCATCACCTTGGGTGAGCTACTAAATTATACCCCAGTAGCTCACCATATCACCCAGTCAGAGTCCATTTTTCTCAGATATTTCTGGTCACTGAAAGATTCAGGAAACCAACCTTCACAATGCTGTGGATCTCTCCCTGGGGGCATCACCAGTGGCTGGAAAATGTCATCCAAATGCAACCTTATTTGTGGAAGTCATCGTATTCATTTATTTTCTCACTATGTTGACAAATCATCTGAAAAGGGCCACTTAAGGAGGGAAGAACTGGTTTATTTTGGCTGACAGTTCAAGGGTACAGTCCATCATGTCAGTCAACATCAGGAGCTCCAGACAGCTGGCCACACTCAGGAAACAGAAAGAGATGGATGCCACCACTCAGGTCACCCACTTCTGTTTTATTCAGCCTGGGCCCCAAGCCCATAGGATGATGAAGTCACACTCAAGGGGGATCTCTCCACCTCAGTTAACACAGTCTACAAGCTCCTTCTCAATCCTGCTCAAGTTTGTCCTCTATGTGATTCCGTATCCTGTCAAGCTGATAGTATAAACCATCACAGTCATTATGAGCAAAGCTTGAATATGGGGTTTCTGACTTATATTCCCTTGGCAAGATAGCAGATACATTGCCACAAGGGATGCTGGGAAACATAGCTAGAATCAGCCCCTAGTCATTGTCATGCTGGAAATGTCTTTAGTTATTTTCATTTCATCAACTCAGTGGCAAGAGAGAAGGCCAAAGGGCCAGAGTCAAATAATTTTCCTTCCTCCATGTCCTTTTCAAAAATTAGGGCTGCTGTTACAGGTACTGTCCACATTTTGGTGAGTCTTTCCACATTAATTAAGGCAATGAAGCCAACTTCTCAATTGAGGCCCCCTGCTCAGTGGATTCTACATTCTGGCAAGCTGACATTTAAAACCAGTGTCACACCAGCATTGGTCACAATATAGGTCCCACTATCTAGAGGATAAAGTCTGTCTTGTGAACTCTTACTCTTTTAATACATAAGATGTGAAGATTGTTCCAGAAACATACTGAGCTGCCACCCTGAGGTTTAAAGGTGAGGATAATCACTGCTGCTGTGGAGAGCTGAGCTTGCCAGAAATTGACCAATGTTATTTTCTAAGATTTTTCCATTGGAAATATCAAGCCTTCAGTAGACACTGGGGTCTGGGCAGTAGACAGAGTCCTGTTCCTTCCTTCTCTACCATCTTTCTAGAATATTCTCTCTGCTGGCTTTATATATGGCCTCTGTACACTATTGGCTGCCATTGGTTAGTCTTGTCTATGATGAAGAAAAGGCTAAAGTCAGATATTTAAATAGTGGATTATAATATTAGAATGATGCTATTATTGTTATTATTATTATCATTGTCATTATTTTGCTTCCCATTTCTGTTGTAACTTATGTCTTTTGTTTAGATCAGTATCTTTGAGATTTCTGGTAAATCATTTAATTTTAGAACATAGTATTTCTGTTAATATCCTTTATCTTTCTCTCTAAATTGTCCACTTAGCAATATATAATCCTATTTAAAATATGTCATTGCTAGGGGCTTTAATATTCAGAATTCAATCCTTTTTTGTCCTTTGGACATCTGTTCCCTCATTCCTTACAAAGTCAACCTATCTTTATTTCTGTGGCATCCAGAAGAGGATCTAAGACCTCAACTTCATCAGTACTGACGGAGAGCAGGCCTTGTAAATTCTGTAGAAGGGTGGATTCCTACATTTGCCTTTATTTTCCTGACATCTATCATGCTTCTATATTTCTACAGTGAATGATATCAGAGAAGTAGATGGTGAGGTTATCAGAGACTGGGAACCCACAGAGCCAGCTTGATGACAACCTCAGCTTATACTTCCCATCACAGTGTGTATATTCTCTGTCTCTACTCTCAATTTTACACATATTCCTCATTTTTGGGGTAATTGTCAGATGAGCAATCAAAATCCATTTTGTGGCACTTTTTCTTATAGGGAGTTTTTCCATACTTAACAGATCATGGGGGCTGGAGAGATTCTTCAGTGATTAAAATTGCATACTGCTCTTACAGAAGATCCAAGTTCCACTCCCCACCCCTATATTGAGCAGCTTATAGTCACCTATACTCCAGCTCCAGAGGATTTAATGCCCTCTTATGGCCTCTTTGGGCAACTGTACTCACATAAATATAACCACACAGATAGATATATGCATGGAAATGAAAATAATGAAATAATTTTTAAACTTTTGAGAAATAGCTCAATGTTCAGTTATATATTTGAAAATTGTTTTCACAATCTATTGATTTATATTTCCTATTTCTAGGTACTGGAAAGGGTCAGAATCATTCAGATTAACTTACAATAAATAAACATTTGCTTACATTTTTCTGAAAAACAGACAATTCCATACATATACAAACTTAGTCCATTTCAACTGTATACCGTAGCAGCAACTTAGAGTCTTACAGTATAGAAACCGAATATGAAAATATTAGGATTTTATGTATGCCTAAAGAGATGAAAAGTTAGTGATGGAGCCAAGCTATCAACAAAAATGCAAACAAACTAAACCCTAAAGCTGTGAGAAAGTTGGGATGGAAAGTGACTACTCACATCTCAGAGTCCCTGCAACACTAAACTATGTCTCTGCCCAAAGTATTATCTTTGAAATTACATCCATGGGGTTATTCTCTCTTTTTAAGCTATCCCACAAATATTTCTTCTCCATGAGACCCTAGAAATGAAAGACAAGTGGGTAAGAGCTAGTTAAAGACAAGAACTTGGTGGCTTGCCAGTGGATTTATCTTAGAAAGCATCTGCTGCTAAGGCTTGAACTTCATGTTTTATTGTGAGTTTTGGTAGTGTCAAACCTGAGTCATTCTTCTGTCAGCTTAGCAGCTGCACATGAATCTATTGATATTTTAACTACCTTCTGTAGCCCTGCAGCCCCATAGTCAGAGCCCCGCCACTCAGGCCATGGCCCAGTGGGACTTTTGCTCCCTCTGGCACTAGCTTGGGTGCTGCTGTCAAATGTAGTTTTTAGCGAAATCTCTATTGATCTGTTTACCAATTGAGACTCAGGAGTCAGATGTTGGGGGTGAAAACCTGCTAGCTCAGACAGGCAGAGGAACAATAAGCTGTCCAAAGACCCAGCAAGACAGCATCTCCCCAGCTGTACCAAACCAAAAAGACCATGCAACTCCAAGTCCCTCCCTATTCCTTCCTGTGTGTCTCTCTATCCGTCTTCCTGGCTTTTCCATACTCTCTATGGCTAATTCCTATAAACTAGTTGCTGATTCCACCCCCTCATCCAAGTTTGATTTTGTCAGTACAGTCTCAGGTTTCATAGTACAATCAACCATCCTGCAATATTTCCCCCTTTTTGTCTAAATAAAAAGGAAAAATTTTAACTCTAACAAGTAAAACTACATACAATTATTAGTTAAGAATTACATTCACATTGTCTGGTCCATTTGTATTTGGCAAATTTGGAGAAATACTCTATTTTCTATCCTATATTGGTGAGTCCAAAGTTTTATACCTAAACCACATCATATCATAAATTGTCTTACCAACCTAAAAAATATCCTTTTAGACATTAAAACATTTTCTTAGATAAACAACTTAAGATTTTATGTCTCTCAATCTTTATAAATTTTGCATCTCTTTTGTGAGTTTCTGTTTTGAATTTGGTAACAAAGAAATGATAAAAATAACTATCTAGTCTTCAACCTCATCAGAGACCTGAGAAGGATAAAATATTACTTTAGTAAACAGGGAGTGCAGAGCAAGCAACTTCCAGAACTATAGATATGACAGAGACAGCTGACTGCTTGGACAATCACCCAAGGTTCCTCTGCAATGTTGGAGCATCTATCTTCAGCCTACAAGCCTAGAATACCTGACAGACTTTTCTGTGAAGCAGGACTTTTGAAGGACTGTCATACCTTGTCTTGTATGTATAGTCCCTTAATTTTGGTTTTCTTCTGACCCATACCAGGTGGCTCTTTTGACAGGAGACAGAGATTTTGGATTTCCTTTAACAAGCATGCAAAGATTTAGAGGAGAGAGCCAACTCCAAAGCCAGCTTTAATTTTTCAATTACATTGGGACCACAAAAAGATCATTTGCCTTTTATGTTTGTATAGAGCAGCAAAAAAACCCAAACAAACAAACAAGCATTTGGGTGGATTTATGAAATTCTACTCCAGTGGAGGTATGTTATACCATTAGGCCAATTTATTCTTTTTCTTGGGACATTTTTTTTGATGATTTGTCCTTCTTCTTCAGATACCTCATTTGTCCAGTGGTCTCCAGATTCCTTTAGTTAGATCCTTTTATTCTCCTGAAAAGACAAAAACAAAATCCTTCCCAAACCCTAACTTTGGGGAGTTCAGAGTTCATTTTTAATTTTTGTTTGTTTTGTGTTGTTTTCATACCTCATCAAATGAAAGGCACTTGTTAGTCATATAAGTTAGTTTGGGTTGGATGACCAAGCTATATGATGAACTATTGCCTCTTGATAATCAGGTCTCTCTTGTTCTAACCTAATCTTTATCAATCCTGATGGTATCCATAGTTTTTGTTCTTCTGTGGAAACAAAAGCAAAACTTCTTCCTCAACGTAACACATATCCTGGTTTCCATTATGAGGTCAAAATATCTTTAAAATATAGAGGCTGTTTAATTCAGCAGTTTTTTTTTCTACTATCCAGTGTCTCTTCAAGGCCGTTGTTCCTTTTTCATTGGCATTAAAAAAATTAAAGTTAATAAAACACTGTGTAATCTATCTCTGGGGTTTTTTATTACCCTTTTCTGTTCATTAAGTGTATCTTTTAAAGTGCAATTAGATCTTTCTATAACTGCTTGTCCTGTAAAATTGTGTGGTATACCTGTATTATGCTTTATGTTGTCGTGGCAAAAAACTGTTCCATTTTACTAGAGACATATGCTGGAGCATTGTTAGTGTTAATTTTTACAGGTACTCCCATAATGGCCATAACTTCTAATAAATGTGCAATTAGAATCAGCTTTTTTTCAGAAATTAAAGTAGTTGCCCATTGAAATCCTGAATATGTATATATGGGATGGTGCACATATTTTAATTTTCCAAACTACAAAATGAAAGACATTCATTTGTCCAATTTCATTTCTTTGAGTACATGTTGGTTTACTACCTGCAGGTATTGAAGTTTGATTATACAAAGAACAAGTAGGACCTTTCCTTATAATTTCCTTGGCTTGCTGCCAAGTGATAGAACAATCTTTTTTCAGACCTGTGCTATTAATATGGTGTTTCTTAGAAAATTTCGAGGCTTTTAGCACATTTCCTATTAATAGCTGATCGATTTCATTATTACCTTGTGCCAGTGGGCCTGGTAAACCCATATGGGATCTGATATGTGTTTTATACAAGGGATGACTTTTGTTTCTGATTATCTATTGTAATTGAATAAATATCAAAGTTAATTCTGAGCCATCTAGAATAAGTTCAGCAGTTTCAATGTGTAAAACAACTCTTTCTGCATATTGAAAGTAAGTAAATATATTAAGAGTTTCTGGAAAATCTAATAATATTGTGAGAATATCATATAACTCCAGTTTTTTAACTGAATCATGAGGACTTTGAGCCACTTTACTTATTTTTTTCTGACTTATAACCACCTTACTGATTTATTTGCATCAGTATAGAATGTAGGCACTTCAGAAATTGGTGTTCCTTTTATTATATGAGGGAGAATCCAATTAGTCTTTTTATAAACTGAAGTCTCTTATTTCAGAATATTTGTTGCTAATCTCTCCCAAGAAATTACTGCAAGCTCTTTGCCAATATTTATTCTCTGTCCATAATGAGGCAATTTCAGCACTAGAAAATGGTACCACAATTTCAGCTGGGTCTCTTCCTGCTAATTGACAAAGTCTCAATTTTCCTATCAGAATCAATTCAGAAACTACATAGGTCTTTAATTTTTTTACATTCTAAGATATTATCTTTTCTCTGCATAAGAATTCCTGTAGGAGAATGAATAGTAGGTAGAATGACTAGGATACAGTCAAGCTCTAGATCCAAGTGATCCACATGTGCCTCCTGAAATTTTTTTTCTACCAAAGCCAATACTCTTTCAGCCTCAACTGACAATTTTCTTGAACTTTTTAAGTCCTTATCATCTTGTAAGGTTTGAAATAAATTACTTAGCTCTTGAGTAGTTAATCCAGTTGTGGGCCATGAGCAGTTAATATCTCCCAGCAATTTTGAAAATTATTAAGCATTTTTAATTGATTTCTCCTGAATTTGGAATTTCTGTCCTTGAATTTTCTGTAAACTTATCTTATATCCTAAATAGTTAATAGAATTTAGTCTTTGCATTTTTTCAGAAGCAATTTGTAATCCCTAACAAGGCAAAATCCCTTTACTTCATCAAACATTTTTTTTCTAAGATAGCTGCATCTGAATGAGCCAGTAAGATATCATCCATATAATGCTAAATTACAGATTGGGGAAACTGTTTATCAATTATTTTTAAAGGCTGTTGTACAAAATATTGACCCAAGATGGGGCTGTTTAACATTCCTCATGGAAGAACTTTCCAATGGTACATCTTAACAGGTTGTGAATTATTAAAAGGCACTGTGAAGGCAAATTTTTCTTCATCCTTTTTTTGTAAAGGTACAGTAAAAAAGCAGTATTTTAATCAATCATTATAACATACCATCCTTTAGGTAATAAAGAAGGCAAGGAATTTGCAGGTTGTAAAGAGCCCATTGGTTGAATCACCTAATTTATAGCTCTCAGATCTGTTACCATTTTCCATTTTCCATATTAATAACAAATATAAGAGAATTCCAAGGACTGGTTGATTTTTCAATATGTTGAGCACTTAGCTGCTCCTGTACCATCTGTTCTATTGCCCATAATTTTTCTTATGTCGAAGGCCATTGTTCCACCCACACAAGTTTGGCAGTTAGCCATTTTAAAGTCAAGGCTGTTGGTACCTTTGAAAGGCCAACAGCTGTTGTACCCTGCTTACATACAACCTATATGGTCTGTTACTGTTCTTGCTAATAACATTTAATATTTTTCTCAACCTAATCAAAGGTTGATTTTTATTAACACAGTCCCAGGTTTCACAGTGTGATCAAATATTCTGCAACATACCTGTTACTTTCCTGAGTTCATTTTCTGAGACAACAAATTTGATAGATCTAATGTATTTCTCAGGTTTTGTCAGTGAAAGACCACAAGAGAGAAGTTAGTGCCTGGAACCAGAAGCTTCTGTTTGATGGACACAGTTCCATGACACAAAAGTTGGCCTTCCTTTAAGAACCCAAATGCACTTCACACAGTAGACACACAAAGTGTGTAAAATTCCCTGCTGTAGTACATAATGGAATAAATAATAGCCAATTTTAATTTTAAATCATCACTGTGAATATATCATAAGAGAGGAGCTGAATGCCTACCACCACCCATAAAAGTGTACAAATCAACCAATAACTCCTAAAGCTGTGTTACCATAATCTAACACTTGTTCATTTCTTGCTCATTGAAAACTTTACCTCTACACAATCAACAGTCCCGGTTTTGGAGATGGCCACATATCAGGAAAGAGCAGTTCTGTATAGTTTTGGTTAATCAAGAAGTCATAACTATATTTTGTGGCTGTTAATGAATGTTGTTTCCTATTAGTCACATATTTTGATGACATTTTTCCAAAGAGAAATTATCTGTGCTGAATAATATGCAGCACAGATAAGTCAGTTGATCCAGGGACTATAGACCCACCAGGGCAGTTTGGACAGAAGTATGTTACTCCAGTTTTGTCAGAAAAAAATAGACACCTGTGACTTCACCCACACCATAGCTTCAGTGGGAATTTCTTCAGAGTATGTTATGATCTGTGATATCAGCAGTTCATTTTCTGTTTTTGTGAATATGTGTGTGCATGTGCATGCTTGTGTTTGTGTGTGTGTGCATGTGTGTAATGTTCATGTGTTTGTGCTTGTGGAAACAAGAGAACAACGCCAGCCTTAGTTCCTTGGGAGCTGTCCATCTTAGATATTTTATTTTTTGCTGTATATTTGTTTGCTTGTTTGTTTTTGAGGCAGGAACTCCCACTAACCTGAACTGCCTAAGTAGTCTGTGTTGGCTGGCTAGGAAATCTAAGGATCCTCTTTCCTCTGGTTCCTGAGATCTTGGATTACAAACATGTGCCACCATGCCCTGTTTTTTTTATTGATTCTGAAGAGCAAACTCAGGTCTTCATATTTTCATAGAAAGCATCTTACAAACTGAGGTGTCTTACTAGACCCGCTGTAGTGTGTCATGGACCAAGTGTGGTGAGCACACCTTTAATCCAAGCACTCAGAAGGCAAAGGCAGGCAGATCTCTGTGAGTTTAAGGCTAGCCTGGTCTACATAGTGAGTTCTAGGACAGCCAGGGCTACTCAGAGAAACACTATCTTAAAAACATAACAAAAATAATAGTGCCATGGTTTTGATAAGCTTGAGTGTCCCACAGTAAAAAGGGCACTCTCTCTTTCTCTCTCTCTGCTCATAGCTGTGTCCTCAGAGTCTAGAAATATAATACTGGAGGAGGAGGAGCGCTAGGAATAGTTTTAGTGTGGATGAGTGAATGAATGAATGAATGCTCTAGCTGCTCAATTGTAAAGCTTCTGTAGCTTCAATTTCCTGATTGAAAAGCAACTGTGCTTGCTTTGGTAGCAGATATACTAATTTAAAACCAACATTTAAGGAAGAAAATGTTGAAATTGCTTACTATAAAATTCTGCACTTGGAGTGATGTATGGGTGACACATATGACAATGATGGCATTTTTTAGTATTTGTTTTATAAATTTCACCATTTATCAGCTGTAAAAAGGCAATGTCTTTATCTGGATCCTTAGATTTCAAGTGTTGACTTGAAGACTGGCAGTCAACTGCACTTGTTGCTCAAAATCACACATGCTATACATTAGGGTTTGCCATTATTTTCTCAAAGTTAAGGCAATAATTCTGTTGTAAATGTGATTGTTAACCAGCTCAGGGGAGTTAGAATGACACATTATTCATGAACAATGAATTAATGTTTTAAGCATTCCCTCACAAACAGCAGTTTAATAGCATCAGATGAGGAGAGGGTGTTTTGTGTTTCTTAGAAGCAATAGACATTAATACAAAAAGACAGTAGGAAAGATACCCAAACCTTGTGGATGGTACTTCAGTTACTGTTCCTGTTGCTGTGATAAAAACACCCTGTCAAATATGACTTAAATGATAAAAGGTTTATCTTGGCTCACAGTTCAGAGGTTTCATACATCATAGTGGACAAGTCAAGGCATTGGGCATGTGGGGGTCATTGGTCATGGAACATCTGCAGTCAGGAAGCAGAGAGAGGAGAAAACTCGGCTCACTTTATTTCTTCCTGTATAGTCCATGCCTAAGTAATGGTGCCGCCCACACTGGGCACGTCTTCCTACTTATGTTAATCTAATCAAAATAACCCTACACAGGCATGCCCAGTGGCCCTTCTCCCAGACAATTCTAGAGCTCAGATTGACAGTTGAGATCACATACTATCACATACAGTACCCCAATGCATGGAAACCCACCCCTACATGTGTAATGAAGAAGAGTTCAAAATATTCCTACATTCAGATTTTATTTCTAGACACCAAAGGGGATGAGAAGTTTATAGGTGACACTCAAAATAATTCTGGATACTTGCATAATACAAAAACATATTGAGAATATTTTTTTTAAATCACTCATTTGAGTTGTCTCTAGGGGAAGAAAAGTTTATTGAAAACCCAAATATGAGATAAAACAGTAGAAGAAATTACAAAATAAAGCCTAATGAGAATAATATTCCATATTCTAAAATAATGATACCAGCAGAAGAAATCTATACAGTAAATAATTAGGACAATAATAGGAACTGAGTTCTTATTAGATCCCTGGCAGACAGACATTCAGCTTGCTGTGTATTCTACATGAAGGTTGGACTTCCTCTTCCTTAAATTTTTGACTGGTATTTTATGAATATGGGGCCACTGAAGAATAAAACATTCTACCTTGGCTCTGGGAAATGCATTCAATTATCTATCAGTGACTGATTGAAATCTGTCATTTTTTTCCACATGCAAAATGTCAATCAAGCTTCAAAATAAATAGTCCCCGCAAGTGAACCCTAATTGGATTTAATGATTCTATATTTTCCACCAAAGAAACATTTTATTAATTTAGGTTTCTTTCTCCCTTCCCTTTTTTACACCTTATTCCTCTTTACCCCTCTCTTTGTCAATGAGTTCATTTACCAGGCTGGGATTGATACCATGAATCTAAACATCCCATAATTGCCCTTCCTCTTTACAGACAGCACATTTGCACTATACACAGCTGTGCTATATAAATAAGCACTTACATTGGCCAACATTTCTCTTCTGGGCTTTAGAACTTTGTCGTAACACATTTAATTTTGAGAACTGCTTTCTGGTAACAAGTTAAAAGCAGTTTGATCTTTTTCATTTCAAATGTTTTATATGTTCCAAGAACAAAAAACATTTAATTAATTATCATTTGTATCTGGCACTGCATAGGGCATCTGTATGAGCTTTCCCACTGTGCACTTCAGATAAAAGTTTCTAATCTTAATTAAATAGCAGTGCCATTATCAGAAAGTAACAGTTCATATCTAATGTTTAATAAAGAGTTGTCTCTGTTGGCTCCCTCTATCACTCAGAGTAAAAGCCAGGCCTTTGAACAATGTAAAAGTCAGTTGGAGCACAGTTAACCCTCTGGCCAGATTTCCTAACTAGGTTTCCTCTCATGGTTCTATTAACTAAAGTCTTTGCTGTCTAAGGAGCTCAGAGGCTGTGCTCCCTCACAGAGTATGTGGTATTTCCTCTCCTGGTCCAGAATTCCCTAAATATCCAGTTATCCCTGTTTGGATATTTTGAATGGTAGTTTGAATGAGAATATCCCCCACAGATTCATACGTTTGAACACTTATCCCCAGAGGGTTACAATGAGTTTCAGACATTTATTCAAAAGTACCCCTGGGTAAGTGGATGGCCTTGGTCCTGCTGAAAGAAAGGACTTTTTAGCCCTTCTTGTCCTCATCTCAACTTTATTTTCTTCAGGAATTATTTATCTAAACTGTTTACTTTTTCATTGTTTTACCCACTAGGAGGCTAGCTTGGTAAGAGTGATCTTTGATCACAGTTAACACAGCTGCCCATACAGGGGAGGCACCACCACTGGGCACCCCAAGGGGTATGCAATATATCTTCAGACATTTGATTAACAAATGAGTAAATGAATATTGGCAGAATTTTATATCTCCATGAGCCTTCTAAACCTTTTTTCTGTGTTAATAGACAGGTGCATTTGGGGTTTCAGAATTCTACAAGGTAGATGGATGGGACAGAAGAAAGGATAACTTTTTTTTATGAGTGAATGGAAGACATGGCACAGAACCAAATAAATGATTATAAAAAATGAATTTTATCTTTAAATCATTCCATTAGCTGAATATTAACATAATTGACAATATAGTATCATATTCATTGTTCACATTTTCATAACTTTTTTATGAATAGCTATATAAATCTGCCAGGAGAACATATTTTATTTCTCTCAAGCTGATTACTTTGTATAGAAACAATTTTAATAATTAGCATACTTATAGAAATAAGAATGAGTTCACCATAATTATTAATCACTAGATCCCCATTCATTCTTCTTGAAGTTTAGCTCTTCAGCAAAGCTCTACCAACCTGTCCAATTTAATGATCTACTAGGTTAGGAATTTTTGTGCTACCACTCAATGTAGCAAAAAAAAAAAAAGCACTAAAAACAGAAATAGGGAGCAGGGGAGATGGTGTGGTGGGTGAGGGTCCTTATGCCTGATTGTTTGCAAGCATAAGGACCTGAGTTTAAATTTCCACAACCTATGTAAGAAGCTGGCATGGCTGTGTGTGCCAGTAACATCAGCACTCTGTGTGCGTGTGCATGTGTGTGTGTGTGTGTGTGTGTGTGTGTGTGTGTATGTGTGTGTGTGGTGAGGCGGAAACAGGATCCTGGGGATTCACTGGTGAGCCAGCCCAACAGAAATGGTGAGCTTTGGGTTCATTGAGAGACCCTTTCTCAAAACACTAAGATAGAGAGCAATAGAAGAAGACAACCGATGACCTGCTCTTGCCTCTGTATTTTTATGCATAGGCACACACATGTGCACACTCACATGCATGTACCATATTCCCAGACCACAAAAATCATCAGTGCACACACAATTATTTTTAAAAGCAGCTTTTCCACTGACTTGCTTCAATAAGACTACTGTTGAAATTATTTGAAGTTGTGAATTAATATTTCTTGTGTAGCCAGATTCATCTACTAACTCAGGAAAACACAGGCTATGGCAAACCAGCCCTCTTCCCACAGTGAAATTGAAAAGATAACAAGAGGGAAGCATTTGTGATAACTGGATGAGCCCCAGCTATCTGAATGTGATGGGATTCAATTTTGATAAATAAAACCCTCTTCCTACTGTCAGGTCAGTCCTGACATCAGCTGGAACAGAACCTTTTTGGGTAATAATTCATCTCTTGGCTACATTTAACTCCCTGAAGGATTGTGTAGTCTAGCCAATGGGTTCTCCACATGATGCCTCTAGCAATAACAGGAAGGGTACATTGGGATCTGATGAAATGTAAGTTTTGGGTCTTCGACTTAGACATCTTGACCAGAAACTCTGAGAGTTGGGCACAATGATTTGTTTTGTTTTGTTTTGTTTTTTAGCATTTGTGAAAATTCTGATAGTGTTGCTTTGAGTTGCTATTAATTCACTCCATATGTGTGAATTCTCTATTGTGTACAACATACTATGACTTTGAAAGAATTCAGAGATGCAAGACACACACACACACACACACACACACACACACACACACACTTGCATGTACTTTTACAGAGATAAAATACTGAAGATGATAAACTGCCAAGATTTTGAATACAAGTTTCTGAAGTGACATTCTACTTGATGTATGTCAAGATTATTTGTTTAGCTACCCAGGCAATCTTCCATTGGCTTTTGATGTCATTTTGATGTGCCTAAATCCCTAAATCCATATTTGTAAGAGTGAATTTGTAAAGCAAGGGTATAAAGAGTATAAATTAAATGTATAAATAATGTTAATCCTCAAATAATGCGTAGTTATATTCATGTGAAATTTTAATACTAACCAAATGAGCAATATTTTTGTTGTTGTTTTCAAATAACACCTTTATACCTTTTGATGTGGGAAAAAAAAGGAAGTGGCCTATCAGAATAAAGATGGCACAGAGCTCAGTTTAAGAGCCTTGCTGCTCTTGTAGAAGACCCAGAGTCCAGTTCCCAAGACCCATATTAGATGGCTCATAACTGTCTGTAACTGCAGCTCCAGGGGCTCTGACACCCTCTTCTGGACTCTATGGGTACCTGCACATATGTGCATATGCATATGCACATGTGCACGCGCGCGCGTGCGCGCGCGCGCACACACACACACACACACATACACACACACACAAAGATGAATAAAAATGCCAAAAGAAATAGTTTTCAAAAATTGAGAATAGCAGAGGAATCTCCCCAGCATTTCTTTGCTGCTTTGGAACTGGGCAATTAACCACAAGTTTAATCGCTTTGGTGTTATTCCTGTCACAAATCATATCAACTTCTTGGGCAATGCATATTTGATATTATATGTTGGTCAGTTGTCCAGTTGAGAACACAACTCCCTCTAGGCATTTCAGCCAAAGTATATTGAATTCAGGAATCATCTACAAAGATGCCAAAACTAGAGAATGGAGCCTAGAGGACACAGTGACTCAGAATAATCAAAAGAAACTGTTGCCTCCACTGTGAGAGCTGCCAGCCCTTGCTGCTGGCCCAGCCTGGCCCTACAATATTAGATAGGAGTGCCAGGGTAAGTTGGCAGTGGAACTGGAGAGGCCCAAAGTTGCTGAAGACTGGAGCTGACTACTGATGCCCTGGCATCTCCCGAAGTTAAGAGCAATTTCACTTCCCTTTCTGCATACTTCCTAACTTCCCAGTTGTAGCTACCAAGGTCACAGCTGATTATGGGTAAGCTGGAAGGAATGGGAAACGCAGTTTACAGGGTGTGCATCTCTGGAGTACAGAATATTGTAGAGAAAAATGGAATAGTGTTTAAAGAAAGGAAGACAAAGGACCTTCACAGACTTGAGGAAGCAGAACAACAATTGGAACTCAGGTTATCAGAGATAATTGATTCTTAACATTTTTTTCTACCCATGATTTTCTCCCACATATTTTGTAGCTTCATTTCTGAAGTTGAAAGGAAATCTAAAAATTAAATGCGTCATAAGGCCTATCCTTTACTATATTTTATAATGGTATAAATCTGTGATGTATTGGATTCACAATGCTGCGGTAGACACTAATGTTGGAAGATTAGACCCTGTGTATTTTTAATTTTTTAATATTTTCATTTATTTTTGTATGTGTATTTTGTGCATGTATATTTGTGTACCACATATGTGCCTGGTGCCCATGGAAACAAGAGGGCACTGGATTCCCTGGGGGCTACCGTGTGGGTGCTGGGACTTGAACCTGGGTCCTCTGTGAAAGCAGTTGGTTCTTTTAACTTCTAAGCCATCTCTCCATCCTTTCTGGGCCCTGTTTAGTTCTCTGTCACTGTGATAAAAGACTCTGACCAAGAAGCAAATTGAGAGGAAAGGGTTTATTTTAGCTCATAGGCCACAGTCCATCATGGAAGAAAGGACAGAAACTCAATCAGAAACTTGAAGCAGGAACCATGGAGGAGTGCTGCTTGCTGGCTCATGTTTAGTCAGCTTCCTTATACAGCCAGTACCACCTGCCTAGGAAATGATGCTGCTCACAGTGGATTGAGTCCTCCTTTGCCAATTTGCAGTGAAGACAGTCTCTCACAGACATGATGATCTGGTCTGGACAATCCTTCAATGGAGACTCTTTTCTGAGGTGAGTCTAGGCTGTGTCACATTGACAGAGCTAACCAGGACAGATGCTTGCCTATCAGACACAGTTGAGTTGCTATTATACCCAACCTTTTCAACTGTGCCAATTTACCACATCGCTCCACGGATTGTTGGTGGTGTTGGCTTCCTCTTGGGCAAAGCTGACCTGTTATGCTCTCTGGAAAACTTCCCTGAGCTGAAAAATGGTAATGCAGACACTTAGCCATGTCTACCACTGTGACTGACTGATGTGAACATATAAAACCATGCCTGTTCCCTCTGCTATGGCATGTGTTGAATCTTCCATGGATGGCCCAGGGATATAATGCACCAAACCCTCTGCACCCCACAGCTCAGCCTCTCTCCTCTTTCTCATCTTTTTTGCCTCACCTCCCTGCAGCCTGTCAAGTCCCACACCTGAATCTGGTCACAGGCCCTATACTCAGCTCTGCATCTGAGGTTGTTTCTTTTTTTTTTTAATTTTCTTTTTATTTATTTGTTATGTCTTTCACATTATGAATCTCTATCCCATTCATTCCCCTGTCCCTTCATATCTGCCCTCTGCCCTTGCAACCTCTGCCCCAAAACAAAATAAAATAAAATTTAAGAGAATATCTTTACTTGCAAATGTTCATTGCATAGTATCATTGGTGTGGTTTGAGTCCTCTGGTTTCTGCTACACTATCGACACTGGGTGGTCCCTCACTGGAACTCCTCTTAGTTATCCTGCTGTTGCCCTGTGTTGTGCAGATTTTGTAGCTTTGGGTCTGCAGGACTGGTCTCTTCACCATATGCTCTAGCAGATCGCAGATGGAGTAGATGTTGATGTGGGCCAACTCATAACCCTGGTTCTGGGCCTGGTTAGTTGCAAGGTTGGTCAGCCTGCCAGCTCTCCCTTGTCCTCACCACCAGGATGAGCTCTCCTACATTGCCTTGGCTAGTTCACTCCTTGAAGTGATGAGCAAGGGGTGGGGCCAGTTCTCCTGCTTTGACATCCTCAGGGTTGGTTCTACACCTACACTACCAGGGCCAGCTCTACAGTGTTGCCCAGATGTGGTGTAGGGGTCACTCTCCTGGGGGCTGCAACTGATTAGGGGCAAGGACAGCTCTCCCACTCTTAAAACCTCAGGGCCAGCTCCTCCACCTGCCTTAGGCCTTGATGGTCAGGTGGGGGAGGGGGGAATCTCTCCCCTGCCACACTCTTTCTTTTTGCTCCTCCATGTTAGCCTCATCCAGTGACCATTGGACAGTTGACAACAGCAAGTCACAGAAATTCATCTACATATTTATATTGTCTAAGATTGTGTTGCTTGCTTGGAATGAAACCCAAGAGCTGACCCTGGAGTCACTGTGTAACATAACGTTATTACCACCCTCAGTACCATAAAATAACCCCAGCACCACATTTAGTACCTGGGACCCCTTTCAGTAGAACCCAGAGCTGGTAGATAAAAATGAACAATTTTATGTGAAAGTTTTCCTTGGGGTATTTGGGAATGTGGCTGATTTTGGTAACTCTTCGCCAGCTGTAGATTCTCTCCTCCATTTGTGTTTATATATTTTTATTGTTTCCTTCCCATGCCTAGTGCTGTTTTTCTTGCTTCTGTTTCTAAGTCCCCAGTGGCAAAGGTAGAGATGACTTCTCACTGGTCTGACTGAGCTGGCCAGTGTCCTCCAGCCCAGCATCTTTCTGAAGAAGTCTTACATCAGTGTCCTCTGTCAAGATTCAAATTCTCAAAATGAGACCTTTCACCTGGGACTTACCAGTTGGGGTTCTGCTTGACTGTCACTTTCTAACCTGTCCTCACAAAGATGAATACCCAGTCCTTCCTAGTAGTTGTGTCTCTAGTGACAGTCAAACACTGTCATGCAAGTTAATATTTAGTATACTTCTACCTGTGTACAGAGCTGAAAGGAACCTTGTCTTAGGCTGAATTGTGGCCTCTAAGAAATTGTAGCCAACATATTCCATATGTCAGAATCCTAGTATGTCTACTCTCCTCTAAATGCAAATAGAAGCTGAAGTTTTACAGGTGGAATCAGTCAAGAAATTATTAATTTATGTTTCTTTCCATTGCCTCTTTCCAAACACAACTGCTCAGTTTTTATTGCTTTGCAGTCAGTTTCGTGACATTTACATTTTACTACATAGTCATAACCAGAATTATTCAGTTTTAGTTTTTATATGTAAATTAAATCAGTAGAAACTGTCAATCATTTTATATAATGGTTATTCAATACTTTATATATCTCATACACACAGATACACAGACACACACACACACACACACACACACACACACACAACATACACACACTCCACAGCACACATGTCACTTGCAGGAGTTTGTTCTCTCAGTCCACCACGTGGGTGCCAGGACTCAGTTTGAGGTTCTAAGGGCATGATGCTAATCTAAGTCTCTTTACTGCCTGAGGCACCTTGCTAGTCCATGCCTATGCAGTTCTGGAATTCTTAATTGTGTCATAATTTTCTTCAATTCATCACCAAGTGCTCATTTAAAGAACTGGAGGTGCCACAAGCCAGTGTTTGCAGGATGTGTTTTGTACATTTTACTAGAAGTGATAGCATTGCTAGGTATAAAATTCACAAGCCAGTCTTTGCTTAGGAAATTCAGTGTACCTCAAGGCTTCTCAAGACTATGCAGTGTGGTGCCCTGACATGACCACTCTGCTGAAGGAATCCCTTTCTACTCAATGGAATTACTCTTTAGTATAGACACCCCAAGAATTGCCTATCTACTCTTGAAGTCTCACCAGCTTATTTTGCATCATACTTTTCTTAAAGGGTGATCCACAGTTTTCAGTCAGTGGGTTTATGGATGTCTTTGAATTTCTTTTTAGAAATTTTTAGTGTACCACAGCATTGCTTTGTTTGCGAGTGGTGGTGGGGTATCTACTCTGCTCACCCACTTCTCTCTGTATTTGGTGCATGTACCTCTGAAATTATGGCCTTCCCCAAATCTCACTGCAGACAGCTTCGGTTCCCAATAGTTATGTTCCTTTTTTTTCTTGGATTTTCTAGAGAGCAGGTGCCCCACCTTTCCTTATAGGTAGTCTATGATGGTTTTTCCAGAAAATTAGATACAATGAGAAATAATCTTATCAGTGTTTTAATACTCTTGGGGTTGGTATAGAGTAATGAAAAAACCCCGAGTCAGACAAACTGAGTGTGACCCTGGCCTCTGTCTATCAGCAATGTGGCTTTGGTTGGTTTTATTCCCCAAATTCAAAGAGTCTCCATTTCCATGCAAAATTGTTATATAAATTAAAGCAATAACCTGGTAAAGCTTGGAGTAAATCACATGAACTATAGGCCTATGTGCTAGCTATTATCATATTACTTATTTTAAAGGAGTCATGGTATTAAAAGAAGTAAGATTAATGTATATGAGGCCCAGGAGCACTCCCTGGAGTGCTCAGCTCTGGTTAGGCTGGGCTAAGTTTTCTGTCCATATCCTTCAGCTGAATACATGATCCAAGGAAGCCCATTGATAAAATATTCCTTGGGTTGCAAATGATGGGAGAAACACAAAGGCAGACTGGGATTTGAAAAGAGCAGATTACAGCTTGTGTTCAGGTATTCATGTGGAGGAGCACCTGAATTTTCAATGTAGAGAGAACTCAGACTTAGAACTCTCATTAAGGGCTAAGATGCAGGCCTTGTATGACAGGCTCAAGGACCTGCTAAGTCTTAGTTGGGGAAAAAGAGGGAGCATGAGCTATACTTCTCTGTCTGCTACTTGTGATGTAGATAAGATTTATATCCAGCCCAGAGTCATGTCTGTAGTCATGTCAGCATCATCCAGCTCTTATTCTGGCCACCCCTCAACTCCACATCATTGTGAACTCCACAGAAAGAGTTCACAAGAACCCCACAATATATACTCTAGAAAACAGAGTGTATTATCGATGAAGTGAGGCACCCTCAAGGGGTGAGGATGAATAGTGACCAGTGACCATTGCTGAGCAGAACATTCTCATGGGGAGAGAGTGGATGGTGGCCTGAGGGTTAGTACATCTGTTTACATTTTAGGGAGTCTTTAATTCTCTAGAACAGACAGTTTCTTAGGGGAAGGTGCTTGTCTGTCCCAGGGATTGACAGGCTCAGTTTGATTGACTTTTACAGGATGGGGCAATGGTGTGTCCTTGTTCTGCATCAGACAGCCTCTGCTGTTGAGAACTCTTGTAAGATCTCAGGTCCTGGAAACAAGCTGTAAAAAGGTATTGACTAATGACCTTCCAAGTGGTTCAGAGTGTCACATTTCCTCCCAGGCACTGACAATACTTGAGTTCCACTCCTCTGACCGGTAATTAGGACTCTAGTGTTCTAGTTTGGGACTTTACAAGTTGCTGATTATGAAGGAGAGATCCAGCCCCCATGTACTTTAATCCTCTAATCTAACTAGGTGCCTAAAATAAGGCAAAGGGAAATTGGTTTTTAATGCATCAGTAGATTCACACCACAATTTCTATGTTTAAATGAAATTCCTAGGTGAGCAAGATGACTCGGTAGATAAAGATGCTTGCCACTTCACTTGATGACCTGAGTTCAGTTGCTGGAACAACACACATTGTAGAAGGAAGGAATGACTTTTATAAGTTGTCCTCTGAATTCTATACAGGTGCACTCGGATACACACACACAGCATAAATAAATGAAAAATTTTAATCCCTATGCTAGGCACCAGAAGTTTTTACTAAACTATGAGGAGGCATTCTGACCAAGGAGAAACAGGATAATCAACATCTTAAAGGAGTTGCCAGAAAACTCCTCAAGCTAGCTGAACAGAACCATGGAGAAGACAACAGAACACTAGATTCCCAAAGAGGGAGAAAACATCCGGGCCATCTAGGGGCAGCACATGCAGAGTGTAGTGTCTGGGGACCCATTGCCTTCTCCATTTTATTGAGCTCTAACCCCCAGTGTCAGCTACTTGCCACTGATATGCTGTTGGTTGAGGTGACACAGTTACTAGCTTTCTATATATCATTATTTCTGAAGATTTTGTTGCCATTTAATGGGATTGTGTCCATGGAAACAATTTGAACAACACTGTCCCTTGTGGTCTCAGGCACCATAGTATAAATTTCACCTAGGGATCTGTAAGAAATGCAGATCTATGTGCACCACCCAGACCTACCAAATTAGTTTCTCTAATGATGGAGCCCCAGAGCATACATTTAAACAAGTCCTCCACTTGATTTTTATGAATGACAAAGCAAAAGGCCACTGTGGTTTAACTTCCATTTACTCAATAAGGACATATGAAGTTCTTGTATTCATTTTACTTATTTATTTAAGATTTGTTTTATTTTTAATTATGTGCCTGTGGGGTGGTGGTGGTTGTATGTGCACATGAGTGCAAGTGCTCTCAGAGGCCAGCAGAGGGAGAAGAGTCCCCTGGAGCTTGAATTATCAGCAGTTGTAAGCTTCCCTGCATGGATACTGGTAACCAAACTCAGGTCCTCCACAGGAACTATGCCTGTGTGCACTCCTCACTGCTGAGCTGTCTCTCCAGAACCTTGTGGGGTTTTTTTGTTGTTTTTTTTTTTTAGCTTTTGCCTACATAGACCAAATTGTAAACAACTGAAAGTTAGTGTAAAACATTTCCTTGCAAGATCCTTCAGTTTTTCTGTTTGTCACTCAACCTCTTTATAGTATTTATTGGATCACTTTTTTCTTCTTCTTTTTTTTTTTTTTTTTACAATGCAGTACATTGCCAAGATCATGATTAAGAAGCTTATTGAAATGAATTTAAAATGCTGAAATGGAAACGACCTGGGGATGTAATTGCCAAAATTTAATCAAGGATTTAATTTGCAGCTTGGACCAGCCAAATGGATTTTCCCATTCTCTGGTTCACTGTTTAAACAAGGAAATTAAAAAGTATGGAATCATAGGCTGAGCAGTGAACCTTTGAAACATTCTGTACCAGGCTCACTTATTCTTATTAGCCATGTTATGTCATCTTGGTCTTTGGAAATTTTACTTCCCAAAGCCAGACTATAGCAAATGAAGAAACTAAATGGTGTGTGTGTGTGTGTGTACCGCGTGGTTAATTATAAATTATTGCTACAATATTTAACCTATACATTGCTCTGAACAGTAATAAGACAGGTTCAAAACAACATTTTCAATTCTACTTGTTAAAAGATGTCCTTTATTTAATGTTTATTATATCTCTTTGTTTATTTATGTATGTGTGTGCACTGTGCACTTATAGATGTGAAAGTGCCAGGGCACACTTGTGGAAGTCAGAGGACAACTTGCAAGAGTCTGTCCTCTCCTTCTACTATTTGGGTCCCTGAGATGGAACTCAGATTTTCAGCCTTGGTGGCAAGCTCAGCTGTCTCACTGTCACTGAATTACCCTTGCTTTAGCATGCCATGTCCAGCTACCCTCAAAATACCAAGCACAGAGACAGTGGAAGTATGGTTTTAAGTGAAGACATATGCCATGTGACTGATAATGGACACTGCTGGTGCAATCTCATCACATTGCATCCTCCATCTGCCAGTCATAATAGATTTTCACTCCGTTTTTCTCTGTGTGTTTCATGAAAACCCTGACAGGGAATACTTTGTGTCCCACAGTCTCTGTTGTTTACACCCTGGAATCCCCTTGTGTGTATTCAATAGAATAGTAGTTTTCAACCACAGTTTGTTAGTTCAGTGTTAATGTCTGTGTGCTCTGAGTCAAAAGTAGAGCTTGAGAAATCAGGTCAGTGATGTTCTAGTCATTCTGGGGCCAACATGATTTTAGGCTCGCATCTGTGTGAGGTGTAATCACCAAATTGCTGGGTTCACATAGAGCAGCAGCCGCTGTTTCTAATACTTTGGGCACCTGGAGGTTTCTGGAATATTCCAAGAATTCTTTTTGAAGAAGAAACCCAAGTCCTCCCAATAATAGGCCATTCTATTCAGTCTGTTTGATGGTAGACACTTTGACTGATACAGTTTTTGCTTCAAATTCAGGGAAGAGCAAAATCACATGTTGTGGTTTGTCCTCCAATATTTTATAGCAGCATCTACAAACAAATGGGAAGAAGTTTACAGTGTATACCATATCTGGATTCTAAACTATCTCTGATGTCATTTTCTTCATTGGACCCCCATCCCTCCACCCATCACGCCATTTGATTGTTTTGCTGTAAAACACCAGTTGCAGATATGAGCAAACCTCACCTCTGTACAGTCAATGTGCATGTCATTAACTAGAGCTCAATGTCTGGCTTTATTATTTTTTTAATGCTGTTAGTTTCCATACAATAAAATGGAAATGGCATTCTGCTCAGCCCAGTTGCCAAACTGAACACATACCCTGACTTATCATTTGATTTTACACATTTTATTTATCAACTGTTTTATCAGAATTAGTATCAGGATATGAAAATGCTTGAAGAGAAAGTCAGCTAGTTTCTTTCTGCCATCAGCATCTCTGACAAAAGGACCTTGCCTCGATGATCTGCTGACATCCCTCTGTGAGGCCAAAACAATGCAGCCTTAGTGCCTGACTTTCAATCCAGCCCTGATTGAATAGTGGCTCCCTGGACTTCCATGTTCAAGACACCCAGGCCAAGAGTGTACTTAGTGAAATGTGCTCCAAGATCATGTGATGATGTCTGCCTCAGGTGGGGCCTAAGCTGAAAACAGCTCCATCTTCCCTGGGGATTTGGGAATGAACCAAAGAGCCCACAGCTGGAAGGACCAGAAGGGTGCCAGAGTGCCGGGACTGTGGCCGGACATTTCTCCCTCCAGCTCCTGTTTGCATCCTATTAACATATGCAGTATTTTTCCTTCAAATATCCTAGTCACAAAAGACTAGAAAAGAAGTGATGGGTGGACTCAGGAAAGGGGCTAATACACAAAATCACCCTTTAGGAGTGAGCTTTATTGAGAGAGAAGGCATTGAGACCATGCCAGCCATGATTTGGCCATCAGGTAGGCAAGAATTAAAAGGGGTCAATACATCATATATACTAGGGTATAATAAGGTCTTAAAATGGAAAAGAGGCTTCTCTTTAAGGCCTGCAGTGGGAGGCTGGGGAGATGGCTCAGCAGTTAAGAGAACTTATTGCTCTGCAGAGATTGTGGATTTGGCTCTCAGCATCCACATGGCAGCAAACAACCACCTGTAACTCCATTCCAGGGGATCCAATGCCCTCTTCTGCTCTCTGTAGGCACAGGGCATATACATAAGTATGCATACATTTATGCAAGCAAAGTACTCATACATTCAAAACCAAAACCAAAACAGATTGCAGAGATGAGAGATAGCATAAAGTAAGAGTGAACTTGTCACCGTAGACAGAACAACAGAGGAGGTCCACGGGCAATCCTTTAGATAAATCAATAACTTCTGTAACTTTGTAGAGCATGGTGGAAAGTTTTATACCAAGAAGTTTAGTTTGGTAGGGGGCAAGAAGGAGCTAGGCATAACAGTCACAGCACAGCTTCTTAATTGTTTAAGAGAGAAAAAGGAATAGGGAAGGAGAGGGAGAGAGAGTGGAAGGGAGAAAGGGAGAGAGGTGGGAGGAGAGGGATGGGGATAGAGGGAACGAGGGAAGGAGAGAGAAAAGAAGAGAAGGAGGAGAGAGAAAGGGAAAGAGAGGAGAGAAAGAAAAAAGGAGAGAGAGGTAGGAGAGAGAATGTGCTACAGGAGGGCTTGGCTTACTTTCTTTAGACTGTGGGAGGATCTGGCCTCTTAGAGTAACCAGCATTTTCAAGGGGCAGGCCTATGACATAATGTAACATAAATGGCACATGAATGTACAGGGTGGGAAGAAAGAGATGAGGGGAAGCAACTGGCTTACTCTCTTGAGACTAAACACATGTTGCAATTTGCCTCATGACTGCTGTGCTCTAGGAATGAATCACGTCCCCTACGAAAGTATAAAATTTTATGTGGCTAAATATTTGGGTCACAGCTAATGTGGGATTACGATACCCACTTCAACTTTCTAACTTTTCTTTACGAGGCAAACAGGCATGGGGTCAGTCAGGATTATCCTTGGCGTGGGGGGGTTGGATAGCAGGATGAGGAGCCCAGCTTCGCCTTCATCTTTGACTACCCTGCTTCCTTTATAACCCTTCAGCAGATGTAAAGATAATTTGTCTGGTTCCTTGTAGCTTCTTGTGATCTCTCCCTTCATGCAGTGTTCCCTAAGTGTGAGCTGGCTGGCTCCAGATCATGTTCAAAGACCCAACTTTCAAAGCCAATACACACAAGTCAGTAGTATTTTCGAAAACAAAGGTTATCGTGTTTTCCTAAGGGGAACAGAAGAGCAAAGGGAGGATGCTGAGACTAGAGTGAGTTTAGTTCACCTGGCGGGGTCTCTTAAAGATCGCATCCTGGAAATGTATGGCCAAATTAAAGAGCGGCAGAGAGGAATAAGCAGGGTGGAGAGGAGAGGGAACTCAGATGAAAGCCCAGAGGGAGGAGCAGTTTCAGCGAAGGCTCAAATTGCAAGGGATGTACCCAGAGGTGGAAGAGTCTGTGTTAACTGCTGACTGGACCAGACATGTGAAGCAATGAGAGACACTCACAGACATGCACACATAGATGCACACCCAACCCTTGAAGGGAGAGAACATCTTATTTCATCTGCTTGCTGAGGAATGTGGCTGCTGATAAGACAGCAGAAAATATTTCTGAAAACAGAGACAGCCTGTCTGAACCCAGTTCAACTTCTCCTTTTTATCGCTTTGTGAAAACATGCTATCTCCAAGAGCCAAATTAGCTTTTCATGATACGTTTTCTTGGCAGCTCATGGTGAAGCATCGCAGGGCTGAATGGGAGTGACTAAGCGGTTTTATGAGCAGGCCTCTTTCCAGAGCTGCTGCCTCAATGGGTTTGGTGTCAACCAGACATGTAGGATCTGTGTTCTTCCAGAAACGTAGAGATTTCTGGAAACGTTAAATTTGTTCTGAGAAAGACATGAACAGTGTAATCAACAAAAGGAGCCACAAGGTATGTTTTTGTGAGAAACTAATTAACTATGCACACTGATGTCTTAAAATATTGTTCATTTTCTGTTTAGAAAATTCCAGGTTTGGATGTACCCATTGTGAGCAGGAGATATATTTGTGATCTAATGGACAGAATCTTTAGAAGTTATGATATTATGCTGGAAGGGCTACCAGCTAGCAGTCAAGGGTTGAAGAAAGTAAATAGAGTCTCAGATGTTAGAAAGACAATATTCAAATTTTTATTTTTGATGTTTTTTTTAACCTCTGTGTTTCTGTCTCTGTCTCTGTCTCTCTCTGTGTGTGTGTATGTGTGTGTGTGTGTGTGTGTGTGTGTGTGTGAGACATGTGTGACGTGAACTAAACTCACACTTTGAATTTTATGACACCCTTTTTCCTGTTGGAGCTTTTCTATTGGAGGTGGGGGGAGACTTTTTGCCATGACGAGCACTTTTGACCTTGTACAGGTGTTTAGTTCTTTCTGATGCTGTGATAAAAATGCCCTGACACAAACAACTTAACGGAGAAAGGGTTTATTTAAGCTTACGGCTGAAGGATGCAGTCCATCAAGGCAGGGAAATCACAGTGGCAGAAGATAGAGGCAGCTGCTCACATCTCATGCACTAACTGGAGGCCAAAAACGATGCATGCTGCTGCTCAGTTCCCTTCCTCCACTTGCACAGTCCAGGATCCCAGCCAGGGGATGGTGTCACCCACACTGAGCAGGCCTTTCTACATCAGTTAATACAATCAAGATGATCCTCCAGATATGCCCCGAAGCCCATCTCCCAGGAGCTTCTAGATTCTGTCAAGTTGACAATGAGCACTGACTACCACAGTAGGCAATATAAGTGTAGCTTCCTCCTGTCAGTGAGTCTGTGTTCAGGAGGCTTCAGCACATCCCAGTCCTCCCTCCAGCTAGTCTAGGTACACAAGGTTATTGTTCCTTTGAGCTCTTCTGCTTCTATCTTGACCACAATGCTATAGTTTCCCACCTTTTGGGATCACTGCTTTCGTGTCTCTCAATGAAAATAGACTCTCCTTTAGTCCCTCTGTATAAACAAAAAAAAACAAAACAAAAATAAAAACAAATAAAAAACAAACTGGGAAGTGCTAATCATTTCTATAAAAACTCATTACAGAGGGCTAGAAAGATGCCTCAGTGGTCAAGAGCATGTACTGCTCTTGCAGAGGATCCGAGTTCCATTTCCAGCTCTCAGGTTGGGTCACTCACCACCACCTACCACTCCAGCTCCACAGTATCTGAAACCCTCTTCTGACTTCTATGGCAACCCTCATCATCTCCACATACCCACACAGACACACACATATGAACTTAATAAAAAAAAATTTAAAAAACAAATCAAAAAGCCAAGTTTGAAAAAAATCACATATAAAAGGCCATAGTGTAAGTTAAACATAAGAAATAATTGAGTATTTTACATAACTTTTTATATTTCACATCTTACTGAATATACACTCTAAAATAATAGGGTATAATCTTAAATGGTTAATGTTATTATTCATGGTTTATGTTTCTTAAGTTTCTATGTGTTCAGAACCCCATTGGGTTGTAAGCCCTGAATTCACTATTCTTGAGGTGAACATAATGTGTGCGTTTCTTGGGGTGCAATGACAGATCCCAGTTAGCTGTTTTACCCCACAAAGTAAGCATTACTGATCTTATTTTGTGTCCATTCTGAGAGTAAGAAAAGCTGAGACATTTTTTATCACACAGCGTCTTTCATGGGTCCTCTTTGTATGTAACTTCTTTTTTTGGGGAGGGGGGTTCGAGACAGGGTTTCTCTGTGTAGCTTTGTGCCTTTCCTGGAACTCACTTGGTAGCGCAGGCTGGCCTCGAACTCATAGAGATCCTCCTGGCTCTGCCTCCCAAGTGCTGGGATTAAAGGCGTGCACTGCCCAGCTTCTTTTTTAGTCAGAGGAGATTTGATTTCCCTCGAGAGCCTCCCTTATCTCTTTATATACAATCTTATGCATAATTTGGGGGGAAGGCGCAGCCAAGACATCGCTGCACGAAGTAGAAGTGGTCTTTACAGGGCACCAAACACAAAAGTTTGGATTTTTTTTTTTTTTTTTTTTTTTGTCTGAGTCCCCAGAACAGTCTGGTTCCTGTTTAATCCTGTACCTTCAGAATGTACCTCCTGATCTTTCAAGCAGTGTGATCAGCTTCTAATAATCTAAAGGAAAGACTCTCCCAGGATCCAGTCCATAGACAGCACATACCCTGTTTTGTAGTTAGTTTAGACGGACACACTGAAGCATTTAAACATGATAGTGCCTGTGTGCAGGGAATGGTTGTGTAGCTGTGTGAAATGTATGTGAGTAAGGGCACACATGCTATAGTGGAAACAGGGAGGCCAAAGGATAGTGTTCAGGAGCAAGTTGTCTCTTCATCATGTTCTGAGGGAAGGTCTCTCTTGGCGTTTATGCTGCTGGGCTGCGTACGGCAGGTTTCCTGGCAGGCAAGCTTCTGGCTCATTCCCCTGTCTCTGCCTCCCATCTCACTGTAGGATCACTAGGATTACAGATGTGTGTTACCACATCTGGCTTTCTGCATGGGTTCTTGAGATCTGAACTCAGGCTGCCAGACTTTCAGGGCAAGCCATTTACTCCCTAAGCCATCTCTCTGGGTCTTAACATCATTATCTGTGGTAGTTCTTTTTCTCCCAATGCAAAGACATTTATTGCAGATTTATCAAATAAAAATGATTTGTTTCAAATTTGACAAGCATCAATTTCATCCCAGTCTATTCTCATTAGTCAGGCACTGAATTAACTATTTTTGAGAACTAAATGACAAATAACATTTGACTAGACACAAAGGGTTTTTTAATGTGCTGTGTTCATGCATTTTGAGTATTTTTCTTTTAACATAGAACACACTGTAGCATAAAAATCAATCATTTGAAACCAAAACCTAGGCACATTTAGATTTGCCTTTCTATTTTCTAACCTACTAGGATGGATGTATTTTGATGGTGAGAAATAAGTTGCACCAGATAATTAAACAATAGTCTGTCTCATAATTGTTGTGATGGCTACTTTTAAAGGGATTGTTAACTCCATGAACTGAATGAAGTCTAGTATACAGAGCATAGAAAATAATTACACATATTATAATATATAACATATATGATGTAATATGTTATATATATATATATATATATATATATATATATATATATATATATATATATATATATGGTGTAGGTATTTAGTTATTTGTTTGCCACGAAAGAATACCATGTTACATTCTTATTTAGAGGTACATGAGGATGGCTGGAGAGATGGATCAGTGCTTAAGAGCACTTACTGTTCTTGCAGAGGATACAGGTTCAATCCCAGCACTCTGTAACTCCAGTACCAAGGCATCTGTTTCCCTCTTCTGGCCTCCTGGTGCACTGTAGGCATGTGATATATATAAACTCATACAGGCAAATACATATACACTTAAATAAAATAAATACACAAATCTTCAATGATACTTGAAAATAATAAATGGAACAGAAGGAATAGATAGATCTTTGCTGACAGGGTCATGGAAAGTTCTGGTTCAAGTATGGCCCACCTGTACAAAGCATTCAGAGTGTGAGGAATGGCATCTCATTGTCTGCTTCGTGGGTTGGATTGCTCACCCTTCACTAGTTATATTTCTTTTCCTCTCTCCCCTACTTATATATGTGGGAAATATCACATCCTGAAACTATGAATTTCATCTCAATGGACTCATTTTTGTGAGAGACCATTCTCTTCTTCAGGTAGATGGAAGGGGTGTGATTAATGTGTCCTTGCTGGTAGAAGCCCTTTTTCAGTTTGGAAGAGGACTAAGAAGACACTGTCCATAAATTGTGAGAGTCTTATGGATGTCATGCCCTCTTTACCACTTTCTATGACAACACAGCTTCTTAAACTAATCTTGGTGTACTGAAAGTTTTAGGGATTTTAGTATGTGAGTAAAATTCATATTCATGGAAATGAACATCTGTCTTATACCCCATGCCAAAAAAATGAATATAATGTTTTAATTTTATAATTAGCATATACTTACAAGTTCTCATATTCTCTGTGTGCAACGTTTAGTCAGGCTTATTATGAATGTATAGAGAATTAACTTTGCTTAGGAAATAGGGTCTAGTGGAGAGTTCTATTATCTTGTGGTTTGAAAGACAAGTTTAGCTCTGCAGAACTGTCAGGGTGTAGAGATATTACATAAATATGTCAATCATATTGTGACAGCACAGTCTCATATTCACACTGTCACCAAAATCTCAGAGAATAAAGCATTCCTCTGAAGGCACACGTCCTTGTATATTGCAAAGCAGAAGTTTCCTTTTGTATTAAAACTCTTTCTTCTGGGCCACGAAACCTCCATGATGAAGTGGACTAAAATGGTTAAGGGATCTGCCCTTGAGCCTGCCCTTAGCATTAGGAGTGGTCTTTTCTCTCACAAAATTGGCTCAAGACATGAACCCAAAGTGGCCTTTGTCTCTGCAGTTCTGTAGAGAGTAGGAATACATGTTCTTTCTCCTTTCTTCTCAGTTTGCCTGTGAACTTCTCTGACGGCCAATTGTCCCAGAAAGAGAGCCCCAGAATCCCACAGAAATCCCTCACAGAAGAAAACAAAACCAAGTCTAATAGTTTAATTCTTTACACATAGGATTGACCAGGTCTTCTGCCTTCTATCATATCAAAATATAGTGCTAGGTTCAGAACTAGGTTAAATTCTTAGTTTTTGTTTGTTTCTTCTCACAGCAACTCATCCATTTGCCCCAGAGAGAAATCTAACGGAAAAATGTCTTAAAAACAAATAACAGATTTTTGTCTGCAAGTACTGTCTCAAGTCTAACATGCAATAATGAGTTTTCTCCTAGTAGTTTCTGAGTATGACCATCTAATCCAATATATAGGAATATGATTTATTTCTAATCATAGATATGATCCACTAATATTTGTTAATAAAGATATATAAGTGTATACCTTTCTTTCCTGGTGGTTGGGATCACACCTAGGGCTTCTGGTTTGCTAAGCTACCTCTCTACCCCAGCCTCCTTCATGGGGTCCTTTAAAATGTCTTGTTCCCACTTCAGCCTGACCTTGCCTGTATAACCATTTAGCCATACTTGCTAAGACTTAGAGCAGCCTCACTTTTAACTGGTGTTGTGTAGTCCTGTTTATGGTGAGATACAAAATTGAATTCAACCAGCCTTACTAAGAAGAACCCAAATGTGGTTGGTGACTAGGCTTGGTGACATTGATAATAAGGGACCTGAGTTATTTGGGTGACAAAAAAAAAAATAGAAAAAAAGAGCAGGGAGGAAGTAAACATTGAGATGTCCTTGTAATTCCTACCCTGGGAGGATTTATGGGATAGATTAATCTAAGTCTGAGCACTAGATCCCTCTCCTCTCCAGCTGTTTCCAAGGTCCCCTTCTGTCATCTCTCTCCCATCATCTCTCAGCATGCTCTACAGATGTTTCTTCAGACTTCACTTCAGTGTGGGGCCAGGGAGGACAAAGGATATGGTGGCATCATCCTTTGATTTGTTCTAAGACTACCTAATAACAAGTACAGTGAAAATGCTGCTGGCCATGTTGTTGGCACATGAAAGCAAGCAATGTCCTATTCTGCCAAAAGCATGGGGTCAGGACATGAAGATGAGTCTTCTGCAAACAGCCAATATGTTATGGCATTAAGAATAATACACTCTGCTGGGCACGCCTTTAATCCCAGCACTCGGGAGGCAGAGACAGGCGGATCTCTGTGAGTTCGAGGCCAGCCTGGGCTACCAAGTGAGTTCCAAGAAAAGGCGCAAAGCTACACAGAGAAACCCTGTCTCGAAAAAAACAAAAAAAAAAAAAAAGAAAGAATAATACACTCTTTTTCATCTAGGGTAAGTGACTTGTTCAAATTCAGTGACGGGTGCATTCTTAGGGCTTGCTAGCCAGGCAGTCTAGTCAAATAAGCAAGCTCCAGATAAAAATGAGAAACTGTCCCCCAAAGTAAAGTGGAGAATAAATCAGGAAGACATCTAAGATTGATTTCTGGTTTTTATGTGTACATGTGCACGTGTGAGTGCACGTGTGAATGCGAGCGTGTGTGTGTGTGCGCACACACACACACACACACACACACACACACACACACGCTCAATTTCTTCTCTGCTACCTAGTCCACAAGCACAGCCCGTGACACACTTTCCTCCTGATTCTACCCTCTCTGTCCTCTGTGTTAAATGGTTGACCATTGTTCCCCTGACATGTGACACATGCTTCCCAGGCTCAGCAGCAAAGGAGAAATACAGCACAGAGTTCTTTCTACCTGGTGCTTCCTTTTATGAGGGCTCCCTGGAGTGACAGGCCTGTGGCTGTGCCTACCTTCCTGGTTCCTGTGAGATTAGAGCTGCTTCCTTAGACTCCTGCTGTCCTATTTATAGCCACAGGGCTTCAGTATTTGAAGTGTCCAGAAAGTTCTGAGGAATGTGCAAAATTCTACGTGCACAGCAAATTCAACCTGGGCAAAGTCTGATGCCCCGTGAGAGAGGAAAACCAAAAATCAACGGTTCCTTGCTTTTATTGGAATAGTAAAAACTGGAGCAGTTTGTGTCTGGAACTGCTGAAATTCAGGATCCTTTTTTTTCTTGTAAATTCTAAGCCAGGTTGTCAGAAATGTGACCATGAACATGGTAAATGGAGAAACAGAGGCTTTGGAGGAGCCAGACCTCTCAACAGACTTTGGGTACTTATTTATTTATGAATGGTTGGTAAATATAAGGACTTAAATGAGCTAGCAATTTATGTCACAATGAAGATGAAGGGGATGTATCTACCCAACACAATCATACATCCTTGTTATCTCCCAAGTCTTCTCATTGGCTTTTATTATTGCTTTTCTGTTTATCTTTTGAGGTTGGGTCTCACATAGCTCACGTTGGCCTTGAAAGTCATTGTGTAGCTGAGGTTGACCACAAATTTCTGATCCTCCATGCTTTTACCCCTACCTAAGTGCTGGGAAGACAGGTGTGAGCTACCACACCTGGTTGATGTGGTGCTGGCCATGGACCCTGGGCTTCATGCATGCTCAGCAGGCTCTCTGCTGACTGAGCTACGGCCCCAGCTCCTCATATGATGTTTTAAAGTGTTGAGACACCTGGCAGGAGGGGCCCGCAGGCAAGGGTGCTTCCTACTAGCCTGACAGCCTGAGCTTGATCCCCATGACCAGAATGGTAGAGGCTCATAACTGACTCCTTCAAGTTATCCTCTGACCTCCACCAGTGCACACACAGACATGCGCACACCCAACATGATTAAATGGCAATATATAAAGGGTTAAAATGTTTCAGGAAAACCCTATGCAGACTGGCGCTACTTCTAATCTTTCTTGCTGTTTTCTTTTTCAAAGGATGAGGCAGTTTTTTCTGCTATACTATTTTCTTATTTTTTTTCTTTTTCTGAGTTCTGAGCATCATTGTGGCCTCAAGGCAACTGCTGCTCTTGCTATGCTTCAGATATTTGCAGATATGTTTTCTGCTGATGGAGTGATATGCAGAAAGAGCACATGTACAGCTAGGTTGAACCACACACACACACACACACACACACACACACACACACACACACACACACACAGAACCCAGCCATGCTGCTTTCTTCCCGTCTTCAGCCTCTACCACTGTGTACAGTACATTTGTGTTGGTTGACCCAGCCCATCACTAGCATTTGTTTAACTAGTCCAAACTTGAATAGTGACTCAGATATTGATCTGAAGAGATCCCTACTGACCTCAGCAAATGGACCTTTGAGCCATCAGTAGAAGACATCAAGCCATCAGGATGCTAGGCTGTTCCTCAACCACGAAGGTGAATGAATAACCCTTGATGTCATGTGCTTACCTTGACTTTGGTCATCTTATATTTATATTTATTTTTCTTAGGCCAAAATGCATACTGGTTAAGGTGATCATTAGCCTGTGACATCTACAATGAGTGATGAAATGACAACAGGATCTAACACCAGTAAATTACAGGGATTTTATGATGTTCCCATAGTCTTTTATTTTTCTCACTGTATCTCAGTGGAGACTTACAGCGTATTAAAATGATGGCCTGTGCTTCCTCTGAGACTCCACCACCATCTCTGTCTTCCCTTGGGTTTGGTTTTTGTCTTACTTTCAAGTGATTTATATTCTCCATTTAGTTTAGTTTTATTAAAAGTATGTGAAATATTAAAGTGAATTCAGAGTGAAATTTGTAAACTCTATTCAAACTGGCCTTGTCCTTCCACCATCTTTCTTTCTGGAACAGAAACGGGTGCTTTAAATAGAGCCTATCTTTGGCTTTGCTTATTATTATTTCAAAATTTTAAAATTTATTTTGCACGTATTTGTGTGGGTGTATCCCAGGCCACATGTGCCCAGGTCAGAGGACAGCTTGTGAAACTCATTCTCTCCTTGCACCATGTGGGTCCTGGGGATAGAACTCAGGTCATCAGACTTCACAGCAAGCCCCTTTACCTACCAAGTTGCCCCTTCAAATTCCATGTGTGTGTGTCTTCATGTGCATACATCTCTCTTATGTATATATGTGCATGTGTGTGTATGCATGGGTATTATTACCCCTCTCCATTTTTCAGTTTATGGGAGCATATCATTCACACTAACACTAGCTTTCTTCAAATATTGATATTCTAGGACTCCCTTTATAGTAACTATAGTAACATGTGTAAACAATTTTGACAGATGTACTTCATGTGTAATATCACTATTTAATAAATTGGGTCCCAGTGCATGGATGGTAGTCCATTTCCAAGTTCTTACTTATGCAGGAATGTACTGATAAAGAGCCTCTAGCAGATATGGAGAATTTCTCCATTGGTAGAGATTTCAAAATAATAAAACATGTTCTCAAATTTTATTGTTTTTTATTTTTAGAGTATAAATAGTGGGTTTCCTCATTACATGTCCACACATATGCCATTCTACTTTCTTGGATTCCCCTCACATGCCTTTTCTCATTCCCAACACTGTCCCTTCTCTCCACAATAGTCCCTGTTCTGCTTTCAGTATGTTCATATTCACATGTATAAACATGTTTCCATAAACCACCCCCCAGAGTGTGTAGTATCTGTCTTTCTTATCAGTCGCCCTCTTTTCCCTTTAGATCAGTTTCTCATAAGAATAGAACCATATTTGTCTTTCTGTATAGCTTGTTTGACTTAACATGATGATCACATCTGTTTTCTATTGGCTAACACTGAGATAAAGACAATAATGAAAAATCACATACTCTCTCATCAGCTGCAAATACTCCTTTTGCTTCCAAAATTTTTTCCTGTTTACAGATACCCATAACCTTAAAAGAGTGCAAAGCAAGGAAACTTAGTCACTTGACATATTTTTTCCAGTTAATAAAGCAGTTTAAGTATTAACTACATCATAACCCAATTTCCATAACTATTATTTTAAAATATATGCCACTTTAACCATTTCCTTATAATGTATGGATATATTGCAGCCTTTGATATATTTTGCTGTGTTACAAAAAAAGATATACTGATTTGTGCTTTAAACAACAGTGTAGTGGCCTGTAGATACAGCTCAGCTCATAAGTACTTGCTGCTCTTGCAGAGGACCCAGGTTCTGTTCCTATCGCCTACATCAGATAATGTGCAACTTATAACACCCTGGAACTCCTGGCATCCTCTTCAGGCCATTTTAAGCCCCAGTATATGCATATATACCCCCAACACACACAGTTAAAAATAAAAGTTACATACTTAAAACCAAGAGTGTACATGTATCAGGACTCACTCTGTTTGAAATGTCAGTTTGATGATATTAGGTGGATCTGAGATAGATTCTGGATGCCTAGACAGCTGACATTCAGACAGTGAGTATCTCAAACAAAGATAGAAGAGAAAGATGCTATTTTGCTTCCTCTAAGACTAAACAAGGGACAGGATGGGTAGATGGACTAGATGGACAGGCATCCTCTGACCTCAGGACACCTTTCTTTGAAGTGTCAGAACCTGTCCTTAGGTTTCGTATAGGTGTTCTAGTCAAACCCCAGAAAATGGAGGCTCTCTGCTGTGAGTAAACCAAACCAAAATGTGTATGAAGCATTCTTGGGGAGTCAGGATGTGGAGCACAAACTGAGGAGGCTCCATAGCTTCCTTGGGATTCCTCTTTCTTTCATATCTGGGTGGATCCACTTTCCAAATTCATTTTGCAAATGACAGCCTGGCCAATGCTAGAAATGTGGCTATGAATAGCAAATTGCACCTGTACTCAAGGACCTTAGCATCCAGAAGGTTAGACAGGCAAGGAGATCTGTAATTATAAGACATTAGGTTTGGTAAATGCTACGGTACGATAAATGTAGGGACAGAAGAGGAAAGCCCACATTGATATTCTAGGAAATGTTTCCAGGAAAGTGAAGAGGTAGGGTAATTAGAGACAAAAATATATCATGGACGTCAGAGGAGGGAGTAGCTTATGGGGGGATAGAGGTGCAAACAAGAACAAGTCGGGAAGAAGGCATGTTTAGAGCTGCAAGCTATTTGCTGAGGTAGACTTTCTTCAACTGTGTCACACGTGACTCATTTTTGCACAAGAAATTGTTACAAAGCTTCATTAAGTATGGGAAATAAGTATATAAATACAGCATTGGCTAATGAGGAATCATAAAGAAATTTATTTTAAAATAATTCTGTTATGTCTGATTTTGTCAGTTATTGAAGGTAAATGAGATAGTGCATTGTTTTTGCATAATACTGCCCCATGAACAGCATCTGCGATGTTTCTCAGAATTGATCAATTTTATAATCACCAATGTTGAGAATGCCACTTCAAATAATACATAAGCATTAAGTATTATAAGTATGTTTATGCCCATTTCAGAAATTGTTGGTAATTCTATACTCATCCCAAGGTCAAATTTGTTGAGTTGTTTGTTTTTAATCAGCAACTAAAAATGGTAATTTTTAAAAATCAGGCATTCTAATGTAATATAGTCTAAAGATATACCAATTTAATACTTAGTACTTGTATGCTGAGGATTGATGGTAGGAAAATATTACAGGTTTTTGATTTTCATAATTAAACCATTGTGTTTCTGTAAGAGCAGCATGGGTATGTACGGTAAGAGTGATGCAGCTCTTTGAATATCAGCTGAGTTGTTTCAGGCATTATGTGACACAACCACATCCACCATGCAAAGTGTGCATTTGTGTGCTCCAGACCAATGCTCCAGTCAAGTCGAGGTGCCTTGTGGGCAAGCCTTGCCAGAAAATCCCTGAATTCACTCCATGTTTGATTTTGAAATAATTTTTGGTCATGGCTTGTTGAGAAACCATTTATACTACTGCCAATTTTTATAAACCCCTCCCCCATTTAATGATGCAACCCCATATAGGGTTGAGACCCCACTGTGTAAGAATCTGGGAGCTAGAAGATACACAGAAAGAGGATATATGCATGTGTGTGTGTGTGTGTGTGTGTGTGTGTGTGTGTGTGTGTGTTTGTGTGTGTGTGTGTGTGTGTGTTATTGATAAAATTGAAGCAGCTGGAATGGATCCGAATAGCCAGATTTTGTAACCTCCATAAATATTTTGGAATTAGATTCTTTCTTAAGAATGGATGAGTACCCCCCCCCCCGAAAATCAAACCAGCATACAAAGCAAGCCTGCTCACCACAACTTTGAAGGACATCAGCAGCCCAATGGGAAGGTTAATAAGGACCAGCGTTTTTGCTTGTGTTGACGGTGGATGCTGACAGCTGCTTCTAATACCTCCAGAGGTGCTGTTTTGAAACATCACACTGTAATCTGTGGTCTCACAGCAGCACCTTTGTGTGTGCATATTTCCACTAACAATCCTCCTCACAGTCACATAGGCCAAGGCTAGAGCACGGCTGAGTTATACCCTGAAGCCATGAACCCAGCCTCTGCAGATAAACGGGAGCCAGGTCAGACTATTTACTTCCGTGGCCTGCTGCTGTCACTTCCAGGCCATGCCTCCTTCTCCATGGACACTGTGGTGGAACACAGGATCATAGCATGTCTGCTCGAGGTTGACCAAGACAAGCATACACTGTGTATAGACACATGTGAGCAGAAGTTGCCAGACACTTAGCGGATGTTCTCTGAAAGGGACATGTGACCAACAAGTAGGAAGTACCATGGCTAAGAACATAGTATCTTTACATAGATGTGTGCACATTTGCTAACATTCCCACAAAGCCTAAGGTATCTCTGAGTGTTCGGCTTTAAGCCCTGGTGTCTCAACGTTCTGACTGAGTACTCCTTTTTTTCATCAATCTATCTCTGCCAAGCATTACCCAGTGGTCAATGCAAGCAAGCTTGGATCAATCATTTTGTTTAGAAAAACAAGGTGTGTGTGTGTGTGTGTGTGTGTGTGTGTGTGTGTGTGTGTGTGTACATGCACATAGCTTTGTGAGGGTACACGTGCACATATATGTATATGTGGAGGCTGCAATTTGACATTGGGTACCCTCCTTAATTGCCATCTTTTTGATCCACTGAACCAAGAGCTTACTGACCTATCTAGTAAAGCTAGCTGACTTGCCCAGGGGCTTATTTTCTCTGTCTCTAAACATTCACTTGGACTATAGGATCTAAACTATGGTCCTCACATATGTGCCTTAGTGATTAAGAGCATTTGTTGCTCTTCGGTACAAACCAAGTTCATTTCTCGGTACCCATGTCAAATGCCTCACAATCCACTAGAGCTCCAGCTCCAGGGGATCCAATGCTTTATTCTGGCCTCCCTGGGCATCTGAATCTTGTGTATATACCCACAAACAGACACACACACATACATACACACACAGACACACCCACCTCCCTCCCCAACAGATATACACACAGAGAGACACATACAGTCATAATTAAAAATAAAATAAATCCTTCTAAAAAATATTTTAATATAAAAGTTTGCTAGGGTATTAAAATGTTTGTAATTCAGCTGTTTTATCCTGTACATTTGTCTTTGTGTGTATGTATGTGCATAATATGTGTGTATAGAATTACATATGTGTACATGTTCATGTACAGGCACACACATGCCAAGGCAAGTGTATATAGGTCAGAGAACAACCTTGAGTGTAGTTCTCAACTTTCACATATTTTGAAACAAGGTCTCTTGTTGGCTTCTGTCTAGGCCAAGCTAGCTGGCCTTCAAGCTTTTGGGAATTCTCCCATCCTCTAGGATTATGGGGTTACGGATGCTCTACCATGTCCAGTTTAGTGTAGGATCTCAGGGTCTGAACTCAGGTCCTCACATTTGGGAAGCCAACACCTTACTTACTGAGCTGTCTGCTGAGCTTGCTTTATGTTTTTCTTAGTCACCCGATATAGTGACTGATTTCCATTTTATTTATATCCAGTGCACTCCTTGCTTCACAGAGAAGCTACATCTCTGCTCAGTGGTGTTACAGGATTGTGCTGACATGAGCTGTGGTGTTGTGTCATGCACACACAAACGCTAGGAGTTAATGTTGATTTTTGGATTCCAGAACTGGGACACCACTGACACCACGGCAGACTCATTATTCCTGTAATGACCTGTGCTAACTTCCGGTTTGTTTCCTTCCTGAAGAATGAGAGAGTAAAGGGCAGTGGCCCATAGTCCCTTCTTCTTCATCCACACAGCAGGCCTAGCAGCCAGTGCTTTGCTGTCTCCCTCCTGGCTGCCGTATCAACTGAATTCGGGCAAATTGTGAGCTGCCGAAATTACGAGGACATGATGACACCTGCTGAAGGTTTCTAGTCTGTTGGGACAAAATATTTGGTTCTTGGTACAAAGGACGCATATGCCACTGACAGTGACAGCTCTTCCTTGATGTCAGGAGGGCAAGTGCAAACTGTGCCTAATTTTCTGTATGCCTAAGTGTGTGGTGGCAGTCTTCTCTTGCAGACTCATCCTTGCCCTAACACTCTCAAGTTCATAATTCTCTGCAACTCAGTCCATGTTCCAGTCTCTTGCATGGATACCAATATTTCCCTAACTTCTCACAAACTCTGAAAATGTTGGAGCATCTATAAACCCGATTTACTGGGTTGTGCAGAGGGAACTGTGCTGTGGTGCCATCAGGACATCAGTCAAGAAAAGTACATTATCATCCAGACCGCCAGATCCCTCTGCCTCATTCTTTATGTCACAGGCAACACTGAGGTGGGGGGAGGAGAGATGGCTGAACTGTGGGCAAAAGACATCAGTCTCCTAAGATACCTTTCACTGATGCTGGTGCTCAAGATGTGGGGGACACATAGTTGGAAAAGTCATGCCCCAGCATTTCATGCTTCTGCTGGAATCTTTAGACAGAATAACCAGTGACATGTTGAAACATTTTCAGATCTCTAGGGGTGATGGGTAAGTGAGAACGAAGTTCCTTAAATCAGTCACTGTGGTTACATTCTGCATCTAACCGACAGAAGGACGCCTTAGCACACCCACGACTGCTTACATGTTCTTCTAGACATTATCATATGCAAGGCATCTTCTTTTAAACTCTTCCTTTCAAATTGTTGACTATTTTACCATTTTAAAATTATAAGCATATGTGCATGTACATGTTATATGTCAGAAGAGTGTCTGGTCTCCTGAAATTGGTGTTACAGGCAACTGAGTTGTCTACTGTGAGTGCTGGAAATGGAACTCAGGTCCTCTGTAAGAGCAGGGTGGGTTTTTAATGGCTGAGATGTTCTCCAATCCTGAAATATTTTTGTTATTCTTTTTTCCAGTTAACCTAAAAACAAAAGATTTGTATGAAAATTGCCCAAATCTCAGGACTTCCCTTGTGTCTCTTTTCTTGGAAGGAATCGACTTGACAACTCATTCAAAATGACTTGCAGTTTATCTATTTTTCACATAATCTTGAGGTCCCCAGCAGGTCAGTGTTGTCTCCCCTTTTTAAGATGGCCAAAATAGGGAGAGTGGCTTACCATGTACTTTTCAAATGTACGCAAAATATATATGCATATCCAAACTGCCTCTCCTCTGCATGGGTTGAGAGCTTGAATTCTGGCTTGAGAGTAATGTCTTCCATGAGAGATGGGTTTTGCATATCTGGAAAAAATTCTACATATTAATATTTCTATCTCCCCACTAATCAAAACGTATATGTTTATTATGTAGTATTTCAGTAGATTATGGCAACTCCTACTTTGTCTTTCAAATGTTATTTTCTTTAAAAAGCATTTATTTATTTGTTTACTTATTTATTTATTTATTTTATGTGTGTATTTATCTGCATGTACTTGCACATGTATGTATTGCCTATGGAGACTAGAAGGCGGTATCAGATCCCCTGGAACTGGAGTTACAGTTGGTCATAAGCCATTATGTGTGTGTTGAGAATTGAATCTTGGTCCTTTAGAAGAGCAGACAGAACTCTAACCACTGAGCAACGTCTCCAGCCCTCTCAAATGTTATTCTTGTAAGAAGCAAGGTGATTGTACCAGAACAAAGCTACATTTACATCTTGATAGGCTCTACCCATTGAGTTAATAGTGCTTCATCCTTCTAGCAAGAATATTTAGATATTCAAGAAGCATTGATGACATTTCCACAGCTTTACATTTTTTATAACGGTGTGTGTGTGTGTGTGTGTGTGTGTGTGTGTGTGTGTGTGTGTGTGTACATACATG
Organism: Peromyscus eremicus; assembly: GCF_949786415.1. Taxonomy (NCBI): domain Eukaryota; kingdom Metazoa; phylum Chordata; class Mammalia; order Rodentia; family Cricetidae; genus Peromyscus; species Peromyscus eremicus. The sequence continues at coordinate 110,469,414 of NC_081422.1, read as the reverse complement.
GAAGTTAGATGTCACCTTTTGAGCATTGGTCTGTTCCTTCCACCATGTCTGTGCATTCACTCTCAGGTCATCAGGCCTGGCATTAAGTACCTTTATCCACTGAGCCATTTCACCAGTCCTGCCAGAGCTTTTAAAATTAAAAAGTCATCTGTCCTAAACCTGTTTATCTTTGAAATAAAATTCAGCATTAACATATTTTTCCAAGTATGACAATGGGCTAGTGATAACTGTTTTTTTAATCATAAAAACAATATAAATACCTAACAACAAAAACAATTATATAGCCTTTCAGCCAAGAGTAAGAATAAGCTAGCAGCCAACAGTTTCCTAGTGTTTTTCTGTAAGGAGAAAGGATGCCGTGGTTCTTCTCTGTTGTGGTTATTTTTTTCTGTCTATCCCTTCAGACTCACCTCAGGCCAAGCTACACACAATTCACGTTTATAGAAATAAAGACACTTTTATGTTTTGGTCCCCTGCCACTTCTCTTCAACACAGGACAATTTCTTACCTTTTCTCTCGCCAAACAAGGGTAGAAAAGGAGAGACTGTCAAGTGCCTGGAAACCCATTTGAGAAAAGACAGGTCGGGGTTTTTCATTTTCCGAAGCCTACAAAATGCGAAGCAGCTTATAGTTATATGTCCTTCTGCTTTCTGTGGACATTTTTTATTGTGCCGTGTTTTATTGTTAAGTTCCACTGAACATCAAGCGATTGCCCCAGCAAGTGAGAAGGTCCTCCAGTGTGACAATGCCAAGTGTTCCCAATGGCAGGTATGACCTGGGCTGATTGTGCCATGCATCAGGGAACCATCTTATCTTGTGAAACAAAGAACAGATTAAATCTCTCTTGATGGACAGCTATGCACGGTCCTTCTGTTTCAATCTTGTAACACTAGAGTTTCTCAGATGTGACTTCAGACAAGAAGGCCACTTTCCACTCAGACCTTCCTTTACAATTCTCATGCCAGAGAGTAGGTTGAAGGTGACTGTCAAAACTCATTTTCACGAGTGTTCATTTGCATACTGATTGTGTTATCAAATAGTCTTAGACCTAAGTCTGTGGACAAAGTAACTACCATGTCAGAGGCCCGGGTAATTTTGGCTTTTAATGTTGGCAAGGAAATGAATAATCTCATGCAGCTGACTGCAGCAGGTGTTTGAGTTGAGCAAATAAAATAATAAATTGTGTAATCCGTAGAGATTTGGAATTGAATCTTTTCGGAAATGAGCTATTTTTCTTGCTGATGTGATAAAAAGTTTTATAAATTTAGTTTCCTCTTCATTGTCCTTTCCTAAACTCAATACCCCCACCCAGATGATGGGCAATCTTAGGGATTAGGATGGTCCTAGAAGTGGGCACCTCAGATGTTGGACAGTCTTAGAGCCTGGAAATGGGTACCCCGGCTACTGGACAGTCTTAGGGGTTGGGGTGGTCCTGGAAATGGGTACCCTGGCTACTGGACAGTCTTAGGGGTTGGGGTGGTCCTAGAAGTGGGTACCCCAGATACTGGACAGTCTTAGGGGTTGGGGTGGTCCTGGAAGTGGGTACCCCAGATGCTGGACAGTCTTAGAGGTTGGGATGGTCCTTGAAGTGGGTACCCTGGCTACTTGACAGTCTTAGAGGTTGGGGTGGTCCTAGAAGTGGGTACCCCAGATACTGGACAGTCGTAGGGTTTGAGATGGTCCTGTATGTGGGTACCCCGGCTACTGGACAGTCTTAGGGGTTGGGGTGGTCCTGGAAGTGGGTACTCCAGATACTGGACAGTCTTAGGGTTTGGGATGGTCCTGGAAGTGGGTACCCCAGATACTGGACAGTCTTAGGGGTTGGGATGGTCCTGGAAGTGGATACTGTTCATCCAGGGTGGAAAGAATGGACCCAAGCCAGTCAATTCTAATGAGACATAGACAATGTGTTGGGCCCCACAATTGCCTTTTGTAGGTCAGTGGGAAATGACAGTAAGAGGGTATCTAACCAGGAAAGTAGTGGAAGGTATGGGACACATCCCTCCTCAGTGAACATCTGCCTGAGGCCCCAGCAAGTGTGAGACATCAGCAAATAACCTTCAGTCTCTAGAAAGAGAACCTTAACTTCAGAAATCTAGTGTACCCTGGTGTGACCCTTCCAGGAAGGGTTATAGCAACTGATGGCTAAGGTCATATTTCACATTTGGACATTGTGCTGGCTAGTGTTATGTCAGCTTGACACACAAACTAGAGTCATCTGAAAGGGGAAACCTTAATTGAGAAGATACCTCTATAAGATCTGGCTATAACGCATTTTCTTAATTAGTAGTTGATGAGAGAGGGCCTAGCCCATTGTTGGTGGTGCCATTCTGGCCAGTTGTTCCGGGTTTTATAAGTGAGCAGTCTGAGCAAGCCGTGAGAAGCAAGCCATTAAGCAGCGTCCCTTCATGGCCTCTGCATCAGCTCCTGCCTCCAGGTTCCTGCCTTGTTTGAGTTCCTATCCTGACTTCCTTTGATGATGAACAGCAATATGGAAGTGTAAGCCAAATAAACCCTTTCCTCCTCAGCTTGCTTTTTGGTCATGGTGTTTTGTTGCAGCAGTGGAAATCCTAAGACAGGCATCTTGTTCTAACTCAGTACTTGGCCCTTGTAGCTGCCTCCCGAGCTAGACAAGGATCAATCTACATGACAGTCAAATTTCTCCCTCTGCGCATGCTCTCTTCTGACCCTTCCCTTTCACAGGACAAAACCATATTGTACTCTTAATCCTGTCTCAGGAATGGCTTCCCAGGAAAACCATCCTATAACCAACAAACCTCATTTACATTTGATGATTTTTTTGGAATTACCATCTTAGTGGAAGGTAGTGACCTTGTTTTACAAAGGGCAGTTCTAGCCACCAATGCCATTCATCATAGCTTATATAAATACAGAAATGTTTTGTTTCTGGGATGAGTTCTCTAATACGTTGTCCAAGTTTAAGTAGTCAACCCCAAGTCCATGTACATACAAGCAATACCAACTGGACTCAGTGGGCTTCATATAAAACAATAATGTTATAAAAGCAGAGCTGATGTATTTGAAGGAGAGTGTGGAGTGGTCCATGGGAGGGGTTGGAGAGGAAGAGGGAGGCATAGAAATGATGCAAATATACGTGCATAAAATTCTCCACAAATTAAAAATTTATTTCAAAATGTGCAGAAATGTTATGGGGATGAGTCTGAGGAAGGTCTCAGCTTTTATCTTGGTGAATTCAGAAGAAATCAGGATTCCCTTTTGTTTTGTGAGAGGAACACTGGCATTGGTGTAATGAAAGGGTTTTGTAGCTTTTCACTCACGTGTATGGTCCTATGAAAATTTGCCTTTTAAAAATTTCTTCCATTCTGATTTAAGATTTCAAAGAATTATTGCCTTCATTATCAGTAGCCAGTGAAGCTGCCAATTCAATTATCTTCCATGGAGGGCAGTAGTGGCTGATAGGAACTAAAACAATGAGTGATCCAAAGTCATCTGTGTGTGTCCCCTAAGTACTTTGTTCTTGCATTTGAATACCAAAGCCTTATAGCAGGTACATTAAAATATAACATTTCAACAAATTGCCTACAGGAGATAGCAAAGGCAACTGTGTGAACATGGGATTCTCTCTCAAGGAAAGCTATGACTATGTATCACCTTTAAGATAAAGCATTGCCTTATGAAAAAGTAATGCTTTGTTTCAAATTCTGCCCATCTCAGGAAATATAACAAGGCAGTGGAGTGAAGAAGGATAAAGGGAGTGAAAGGTAGTGGAAAAGGCAAGCTGGTAGTCTGGGGAGACGGCTCAGTGGTTAATAGTAGTTTCTTTTACAGAGGACCCTAGATTTGTTCCCAGCACCTGCATGGGGCAGCTCATAGCCGCCTGAAACTCCAGCTTTAAGGGATCCAGTGCCTCTGGCTTCCTTGGGGACCTGCACTTACATGCACATGCCCTACACACATATATATGCACATAATAAAAATGTAAATAAAGTCAATAAAATCTAAATCAAACAAAAACAAGTTGGCACATTCCATATGTCCACATTTTCTGTTTGTTTTATTTATTTGTTTATTTTTGAAATTTAGTAACCTCCTCTGAGTACATTTTTTATATTGTTTGAGACTTCCATATATGTATAAAATCAAATATCATATCCACTCCTTGCTGCCCCATCCCAACTTCATGTTTTCTTTTTTATTTTGGTAGCCTAATAAGTGCCGTTAGTGCTGCTCACATGTGCGTGGGTGTGAGGACGTTCACAAGAGCATGGAAACCTACCAGTGGAAACATCCTCAAAGGAGAAGGATTCTCCTCTTTCCCCCAGCAATTATCAGTTGCCAATAGCTCTTTAGTTACAGGTAGATCCTGGAGAGCTCTCCCCAGATCCATGGGAAATTTGGTCTGCTCGGAATGTATGAAAAGTTCTCTATAGAGTAGAGATCAATCCAGCTGTAGAAAAGTACCCAAGGGAGAAAGCCCTGACTTTGTTGTAACACAAATGAAATTTTTCAAAGAAGAGATCCTTTAACTCCCCTCCTCCTCTTTCTCCTCCTCCTCCTCTTCTTAATTTTTATTTATTTATTTATTTTTTTTTTGAGACAGGGTTTCTCTGTGTAGCTCTGGCTGTCCTGGAACTCACTTTGTAGACCAGCCTAGCCTTGAACTCACAGAGATCTGCCTGCTTCCTTTAAACCCTTTTGACTTTAAGAGTTGACCACTGTTACTAGAAGCTTTACTTAGTTTTCTTTTATAACTTGTGAGTAGAAGGGCCGTGGTCCTTGTTTACATAGATGATGTCCTCATTAGTTTTTTTTCCATCTTAACACAAGCTAGAGTCACTTAGGTAGAGGGACCCTTAATAGAGAAAAGTTAAAACTCAGAAAGTAAAAAAGAGTGAGAGACCACATGGCTAGCAACAGATGTAGCATGCAACCTCAGCCAATCTGCCACTGGCCATTTCTCCTTTGCAGTATAATGAACAGAAGGTATGATAGCCCTGTGTCCTCAAAAGAAATAGACTCAGTGTCACATGAGAACACAACAGTGGGGCTGGAGACATGACTCAGCAGTTAAGAGTATTGGATGCTATGACACTGGACAAGAGTTCAGTTCCCAGAACCCATGCTGTGGCTCATAGTCACCTGTAACTTCAGCTCCAGTGGATTTGATGCCCTCTTGTGGACTCTATTAGCATTGCACTCATGAACGTCTACACCCTCCACACATAGGCACACCTATTTAGAAATAAGATAAGATCTTTTTTTAAAGGAGAAGAAAAATGCAACACTGAGATGGAAGACAAAGTCCAATTTTTCCCAGTGAATTTTCTTCATAATTGTAATTATCCAGTCATGCCTCTCGCTTTTAAAAACTAACTAAAACAAAGAAACAGAGCCAGCTAAGACTGAGTTTCAAGAATTGCTCTTTATGGAGGCTTCTGGAAGTGTCCTTTCCCTATGTTTGACTATATAGTATTCACTTGTTGCTATATCTGTGGAAATGGTCAATTTCCACTGTTTCACATTAAGATCAAGCTGTTATAGCACACACCAAGGAAATCTGTTCATTCATCAGAAGTTACTTTAGGACCTACTATGTGTTAAGCATTACAGTAGACATTCACTATGAACTAGCAAAGAAAGTGAAAGTTGTGTTTGTTTTAATTGTGTTTATTTTCTTGTGGCAAAAGAGGCAAGCAATATGAGTTCTTTGATTCAGGTCGACGTAATGTGTTTAATAGAATTAATCCGCAAGCTATAAACATTCTTAACCTGATGACATTCCAGAACATGAAGTAATTCCTCATTCTCATGAATATTGTTCTTCAGTCAATGCCAGGCAAATGTTAAGATGCTCTTGTGAAAACATATAAACCAATATAAAAGGCAAAGTTTGAGACATGCATCTGCTACATAAAATGACCTAAAATTTTCCATGTTTCTAAAAGGCAGTGACTGTCATCTGTTTGTGATGCTGATAAATATTAAAATGCTCATTTCTCTTCTTTTTTAATTATATTCTCTAAACTGGTATACCTCACCCTCTGTAATCCACTTGATACAGTGATGCACAAAACCCAGGAAGTCTTAAGCCCAAGTTTTTCTGTAACTTTTCCCAAGTATTAGGTGGTTCACTTCAGTGCAGTAGGTGGGATGATGGCCATCTCTGTGATTTGCAAGCCCCGAATACAGCCCTGCCCAGGGCCTAGCATCAGCCTGTTTATTGGAACTGGATTAGATTTGTGACCCCATGTCTATAAATTTAATGTGTAATTTTGGCCCACTGACGAGTGTAACCCTCCAGCTTGTTCTGGAAAGGATCATTTCCTCATTTGTTGGCTCTTTGAGCTATTCTGACTAAGTTTGGAAGGAGAGTTTCAGTGTTTTGGGTCTGTGTGCTTGGCTAGAGTATGGAGAATTTTGTTGTGGTCCTAGCCTCTGAGGAGTTTGAAACATGGCCTAAGAGGTTGCTTGGTGTACACACTTATAATAACTTGGAGCTGGAAGGGACCACAGAGGCCACCTACACCCTACACCAACCTCTCAAACAGATGCAGAAACTCCAGAGCAAGAGGGGTCAAACAACTAACCCAGGATCTGAGAATGAACTTATGGCAAAGGCTGGGCCGGGATCCATGTCTCTTCCCAGGGTCACTCTCTTCCCATGACCACAGCTGCTCTCTAGTCTTTGGCGCACCTTCCAGTTAACCTAATAAATAGGATGTTTGGTCTTAAACTTTGGACAGGGTGAGTACCGTGGGGATTAGCTAATAACTATTGCCTTTTGTGGTAGAGCAAACATCTGGCCCAAGACTAATGACTGAAGAAAGCAAAATAATGAAGCAAAGCAAGGACATTACTGACCAATGCAGAAGTGAATATTAGCACAATCACTAAAGGAACTAAAAATCCAACTAACATAACTGGTCCTGTATCTTTGAGTGGCTTGTAAGCAATTCAAGTGATCTCTTGGGCAAGCATTTTGCCTCTACTTTATTTTTTTTGGGAGGGGGTATGGGTGATTTTGATGGAAGTGTGTGGTTCTGTTTGTTTGTTTTGTTTTCTCAAGAAAAAAGATTACAGCTTAAACAGTCAGAATACTTTGCCTTTATTTGTTTTCTATTTATTATTATAGGGGAAAGGGGCATTTTGGAGGTTTTGCAGGAGGAGATTTCATGTCATCCTTAAGCACAATTAGTAAATTTTAGATGCCATCTTGACTGAGCTGGAGGATGCACAGTTGTTTGACAAAGCATTCTTGATGTGTTTCTCTCTGAGGATGTTTCTCAAAGATGTTCACACCAGGGTCAGTGGACTGAGGCACGAAGCTCCACCCTTGCTGATGCTAGCAGATCTCATCAATGCACTAAGGGGCTGAAGAGAACAAAACATAGAGCATGGAGTAATTGGCTTCTTGCCTAGAGCTGGGATATTTATCTTCTCCTGATCCTGGATGTGAAGGGCTCAGATTTCAGACTCTGGGAGTTAAATCAAGAACCCTTATGTCTCTGGCCTTTATCCTAAGACAGGATTATTCCAGGGCTCTCTTGGGTCTCCAGATTGCACACAGCATATTATGAGACACGCCTCTCTTGTGTCAAGAGTTTAATCTCATAGGAAGCCCAGTATGCATCTATATATTTGTACCTCTCTATAATCTCTGCATCAATCTAGCCAGCTCTGTTTGTCTGCATATGTTCCTTCGATTTTGTTTCTCTGGAGAACCCTGACAGTGAACCCTGTGACTCTGCTCATATTAATAATTTATGACTTTGGTAGTAATTGACTTCTGTAATAGATATCTAGGGCTTGAGGTGTTGCATATTGGGGGAGTGCCTGTAGGGTTCAATGCCCAGTACTACATAAATAGGCATGATGTCACATTCTGTAATCCTAGGACTCAGGGGGTAGAGATAGAAGAATTAAGAATTCAAGAGCATCCTCAGCTACATAATGACTTTGAGGCCAGCAGGACTACATGGGACCTGAATCAAAACCAAAAATATCAAGAGCAACTCTGTGTGTGTGTGTGTGTGTGTGTGTGTGTGTGTGTGTGAGTTTCTTCTGCTTGTTTTTTTTTTTGCAAATTAATCATATACCCACACACTTTATTTTCATCTCTCCCCATTTACCTGCAGAATATCACCATTTTCCACTTACTAAAACTTTCATTTTGAATCATTTTAATAACATCAAAACTCCTCATTTTATGGAAGCATATTAAATTAAAATTTTGCCTTGTGTGAGATACTTAATCTCAATTTTATATCAAATACTCTGATGGCAGCAAGTCAAAAAGTACAAGAAATTTATTCATTTCTCTGGACCATATATCCTAAAGACATTGGGATTTCTATAGCTTAGCTCATAGTCCCTGTGATGGTATCTAATTGTTTCTGTCCTGGAAAATTGCATTTATTTATGGCTACTGTAGTAATTCAAGAAGTTGTAATCACTATATATGATGCATACAGATAACCATGTAGGTGTCACAGGTATATATTACAACATTTTTAAAATGTTAACCATAGCATTTGATTTTAAGGTAAACATTGTTGGAATGGCACAGGTTATATTGTTGGTATGGTCTGCCATTTTTAAAAGCCGTGCATCCTGGAGTTTGAATCTTGGCTTTGGCAGCAATCTTGGGTCGATCCTTTATGTAGTAAAAGGAGTGGTGACAGAATACCACAGTGAATGCTTGATTAGATATCTATATGGAAAGCTGCTCTGCATTCATAGCTCACTCTTCACACCGTTCTTTTTTCAAACAATTTACAAAGTAAATTTTATTCATTTTTACACAGAAACATTATCAATGGAGAAAAGAGACACAACTTTTTTTTCAGTTAACAGTACTCCATAGTCAGTGCACCCAGCCTTCTTTTGTTTACTTTTGAGACAAGATCTCCGTCTGAAGCCAATGCTGGTATAGAAAATGCAATGGTCCTTGTGCTTCACACTCTAAGTATGTGTATTAGCACCCCAGACTCTTCTTCCGTGGCTACTCAAAGGCAGAGGTGGCCTTTCTTAGCAAGATCTCTAATTCTAACATTTCTCCAACTCCTTGAGAAGCCAAGAGTGCATTCCTAAGGCTTCTGGCCAGGGGACTTCTCAGGGACAGGAAAGGAATTCAGAGGAGTTGATGCCCACTGTGGATGCTTTGTTTTTTCTCGTAGCTGCCACACTCTTTCTCTTCACTTCTGTGCACCTGTAAATCATAGGGCACACTATTCTGTGGTGAGCATATTATTTTCTTGTCTTCTGTTCCTTCCCTAGCCCCGAGTATTGTTAAAAGCATGAATTATAAATTATTGGCATTAAGGAAAAATTATGGAGGCTGAAGAGATGGCTCAGGGCTTAATAGCATTCACACTCACTGCTTTTGCAAAGGATCTGAGTTTGGTTCCCAGAACCTGTATCAAGAAGTTTACACCCACCTGTGACTACAGCTCCAGCTCCATATCCCTTCGCCTTCTTCCGACCTCTGTGGGTAGCACGCGCGCACCGCGCACACACACACACACACACACACACACACACACACACACACACTTCTGAGATGTCCCAGCCCTTCGACACACTCAGGGAGGCAGTCGTTTACTCTGGTCACAGCTACACACAGATGCGGAGTGTGGATTGTCCTATCCATACCCACCATATTAGTGTAACATTTAGAACTTAGTGCTCAGAGTGGGGTATCAGCATGAAGTGTAAGGAGAAGCAGGAAAACTGATCTAACTGGTGGCAAATTGATGGTAGTGGCCTGTTTAAATCTCTACAGGTTACTTGGTGGCTCTTCTGGATTTTGCTACAGGTATTTTTTTTTTGGGTAAAAAATAAGAAATACATAAGATCACTTTGTTGGGGAACCAATTACCATGATCAGTCAGATTTGTGAGATGAGTGGAATCCAGAGATGACCTTCCCAGGTGACAATGGACGTTGTATACTTGTTTATTCATATTCACATTTGCTTCTTTGTCCTCTGTATAGGGGAACAAGATTTTGATGTCTTCCATTTCTCCTTTTAATTTATAAAATGTAAGTCAATATAATATAAAATATTTCACTCATCTTCTATTAATCTATCTTGAATGACAAAAATAATCTTCATCTATAAAATTTCCTGTGTTTCATCAAATATATGTACATTCAAGTCTATAAGTTACTGTATAATGCACATCTACGTTAAATACACCTTTGAGATTGCATTAGTCAGCAGCAGACTCTGACAGGAGGAGTTGAGTGCATGTTGTATGTTTGGGAAGTGATCTTGGAAAATAGAAATAAAGGAGTAGGTGACATGAGATGGATGCAGACAGAAAGAAGGGGTTATGCAAAGAATGCTCGATTAGAGACAGAAACTCTGATTCTCACTGGGAAAGCTCCTAGGAACCACTTCTGGACACCTCAGAAGACAGAATGGGACAGTCATTGTTCAACTGTCATACTGCATTGTTGGGAGAATGACCCCAGCAAGTTAACTCACTTGCAAATTTGGTTATATGTACACAACTGAGCAATCTTTTGTAGTGCCCAAAGAAAACAGCACAGAGTGACCATCTGGCCACCGCGGTTGGAATCTGATGGACCAAGGGGCTGTGCTGTGATGTAGCAGGAGCATAGGAGTATAGCCTCCATCAGTTCCCATCACCAGGCTATTCTTCAACAGCCCTTTAACAACAACAAATGTGTACCTTAGACACAAGTACATGTTAGAGCACACATCTTTCTTAGTGGCATCATCCCTCTCTCAGTGTTAGACTGGGTTAGTGTAGTTCAAATGTGGCATGCCCACCCTCCATGGGCTCCTGTCTTTGAACACTTTTTCCTCAGGTGGTGGAGTTATTTTGTAAGATTGTGGAGTCTTTAGAAGGTGGAGTATTTCAGATAGAAGTGAGTCGAGTCACTGATATAGGCATTGAAGATGGTTAGCCAGGTACAACTTATTCACTCTCTGCTTCCTGCTTGCCGATGGTCACGGTGTGGCCAGCAGCCTCAGCTTCCTGCTGCCATGCCTTCCCCCAGGTAATGGGCCATGCCACTCTAAACTGCAAGGCAACATAACCTATCCCCCTGTATGTTGTTTTATGTCAAGTATTTGAGCAGAGAAACATAAACCTTTAACCTAGAAGTACAGTGCTCCAGAGTCCAGGAACTGGCATGTTCACATCATCACCCTCTTCTAGTTGAAACTTAATGAATAGCATCAGAAAACTGGACTTGCATGATGGCACACACACACAAAAATGATAGATAGATAAATAGATAGATAGATAGATAGATAGATAGATAGATAGATAGATAGATAGATAGAAGATAGGTAGATAGAATTTAAAATTAGCATTATTATAGCTTTGGATTATATTACGTTAGAATGTTTTATTCTGAAAATTGTTTGAGCTGTTGACTTAAGTTTTCAAAAGACCAAAAACTCATTAAATAAATTTGGCTTAGAATTAGGACAGAATTTCTAATAATTTCTCAAAGTCTGTTTGCTGTTTTGTGAAGTTTATTTATGCAAAGCAGTCTTCTCAGCATCAATGATGAAAAAACAGAAATATTGATCATCTCTGAAAGTAGTGTGACTCCTCGACATCCTGCAGCTTCTAATGTTTAACCAAGATTTAGTAACTCTTTATGTAGATTAAACAAGCACATATATCTCATTAGTATGAAAATTTGCCTTTATCTTTAATAAATGATAAAACTATAAGCATAATAAAGAATTGTTTAAAAATATTTTTATTACCAGTAAATGTTTGATTTGTGTACTTATATTTTATACTTGTATACCTCGCATAAATTATCTTGAGTCTACAGAGATTGGAGATGGAAAATGTTTAAAAAGCTGTTTTGAAAGATGAGGAAACAAAAACTTGAAGCTATGAGTTCACTAGTCCAGGATCAAAGTACATGTGTGTTTATATTTTACTAACTTTGTAATATTTTGTCACTGAAATTGTTCTAAAACCATGTTAAACAGGCACAAAAATACATAAACTATAAATCTTTATTGACAAAGCCCAGAAATATACTTAGTCTAAGTGCCTCATTTTATTAAAGATTAAGATGACGTGATTTTATTTTACTTTTTTACATTTCACAGGTCTTCTCATCTGATCCTTTGTATTCTTTCCGCCTCCTCTTTCACAATGTTTCCTGAGCCATGAATGAGGGTAGGTTAATGTAGGTGATTCATCCATAGCTGAACACTCATGTCAAATTATTCTTGGCACTTTGACCAGTTATGAGTCTCTGTAATAACTGATACCCACTGGAACATAGCTTTTCTGATCGGTGTTTAGAATAACACACATTTATAGTTATAAATACTCAGAAGGCACTCTGATGGTATGACCATTTAACATGACAGCCATTAGTAGGCTACTAGGGCTTAGAGATACCCCAGTCATGGATTTTGACTAGGTTCAGATTACCAGGCATGGAATTCTTCCTGTAGAGCAGGCCTCAAATCTGAAGAAAATCAGGCTGGTTACCATCATGCTCATGCCACTAATGGATTGGTGGGTATATTGAGACTGCACATTTTTATCTTACTACATTCACATTGATTCTTGAAGACTGAAGGAACACACCACACACACACACACACACACACACACACACACACACACACACACACACACCCCAAAACAAATTCTACTTCTGCTACTTTTAACAGTGTATGGTAATCACACATACTCTCTTGAACAGTGTCAATTCATTTGGATCATTGATACATTGTTAATTTATGGTCTCTGTTTAAGGTTTTATAGGTATCTGTCCATCGATCCACCTATAAATGTCCATGTAGCTACTCAGGAGTGCTCCTCAATTTGGAAACGTATTCATCATTCATGGAAATCCCTGCCAGTTTTTCATTCTATTAGTATCATTCTTTCAATAGTTCATGAAAATAATTTCTAAGGATTTTCTACATTTCTAGGCATTATGTACAAGAAACTATAACTGAGGGGATATGGGATTATCCAGTGGGGGGAGTGCCAGCATATATATACCAAGGCTCTGGGTTTCATCCCCAGCACTGCCTACACCAGGGTGAGGGAGGCACACGGGCCTATAATCCCAGCTACTTCAAAGGTGGAAGGCAGAGAATCCAGAGTTCAAGGTCATTGCCCTGAGCCTCAGCCATGTCTTAGAGTACCAGGGCTGTGTGAGAGACTGTCTAAAATCAACCATGGAAAAGTTAGGGATTACTTTTTTCTACCTCATGTGCCTGTGAGCTAACTCAGAGTGTGAAGTGCTTTCTGTGGAAGCCTGATGACAGAGATTTGATCCCTGGAACTCATATACAGGTCAAAGCAGAGACTTGACTCAATAGAGTTGTTCCCACGGGTATATTGTGGTACAAGTGCTCACACAGACATTTTACACACAGAGATACAGAGTAATAATAATATTGTAACAGCAACAATGATTTTTAAAAACAACATATGACTTGGAGGCTCTGCTATTACATGTATGTGCCTCCACACACAACATACAATCATAAATGAAGAAAATTAGAGTTTATAAATTTTGGGCTTTCTAATCCTGTAGTGGGAAGTTTCTCCAGTTCTGCTCAGGCTCCAGGTTTAGACAAATCTCTCCCACCTGCAGTCCTGCAGCTCCTTATAAAATAATCACTCAGAGGCTTATATGAATTAAAAACTGCATGGCCTGTGGCTCATGCTTCTTGCTATCTAGCTCTTTCATCTTAAATTAACCAATTCCTATTAATCCATATGTTTCCATGTGGCCACAGCATTACTGGTCTGCTGGTATCTTGTTGCTCCTTTGGAAGCAGCTGGGGTCTCTCTCGACTCCTTTCTTCTCTCTGTATCTCTACCTGTATTTCCCGCCTGACTGTAAGCTTTCTTACCATAGGCCAAAACATCTTTATTTATTATCCAATGGGAGCCATACATATTCACAGCATACAAAGACATCCCATAGCATTATCCTAAGACAGAACCTTTACAAATAAGGAGAGCTCATTTCAGATGTCACCAGCTGCTGTCACTGCCTCAGGATTTACAACTATAATTGTCTGTGGTCTTCTCTCAGGGTCTGGGTTTCATGAGAAAGAAATCAGAAAAAAAAATGACTAAGTGCATAAGTGATCATTTTAAGAAAAATGAAAGCCATTGTCCTGTCATGTCACCTCCAAGTGAAGGCTCATAGGGTACAGCAGTGCAGGGGATCAGAATGTCACACAGCACAAGAACATAACAATTCCAAAGTCACTCCATGTCCCAGTCCTCAGAAGCATGGTTGTATGTCAAGAGACCCATTGGATTTTGCTAAACCATATCTGCTCTAATGTTAAATTCGTGTTTTAATTGAATTCTGTTGGATAAACAAGTTTCCTCTTAATGTAACATGGAAGTGTATCCTGCTTAATAATTGCTCTAAAGCTATAAATGGAAACATTTGTATTTCATGATACATTTATATTTACTAAAGGATTCTTTAATTAAAAATACCCAAATCTATATTGGAATTCTTATATATTTATATATGATATATAACATACAGTTACAGTGGTATTATAAATAATACACACACAACACACACACATACAGAAAAACACACGCACACAATGTAGTTTTGTGTCTATTTTTCTTTTGCTTTTCTCATAAAGGTGTCCAAACTAGGGAGCCTCAACCTTGAATCACAGATAATTTCTTTTGCAGTTAATTACTTGTTGTAGATTGTCCTATGCATACAAAACACCAGTCACAGCCCCTTAACTACAGTTGTGGCAAATGAAAAGGTGTCCAGTTATTGTCAGATGTCCTGTGGGAGTCAGGATTGCTCTGCTTCTGAATCAGTGGTCTATACATCAGTCAAATACAACACCACAGCCTGACTATACATGTGTATGAAGCGGTCTTTGTTGTCTGTAGATGAGGAAATGATACAGGTGGCACATGGATTGCTGCATTGTGAGGAGCAGATCTTGCACAGTTGGATGAGTGCTATCATGGTAGAAGGTAATTATATCTGTATTTAAAATACTTTTATCTGGCTCCGGGCTTGTGCACTAATTCTCACTGATAACTGGATTCTGGTTTGAATCCTCATATTTATGCATTCCACTCAGGCATCTAAGCAGATGTGTTACTCACTGCCATTACAGAAGCCCAAGCACGAATAATATGCAAATGAGACAACCAATGGACACTATCAAGGTGTGTTAGATACGACACACATGTCACATCTGGGGAAGCAGATATGGAACCCCATGTTTTTTAGTGATGGAGGGAATGCAGTTTAAATGCAAAACATTTAGCCTTTCTGTTTCTAAGATGAAGTACTTACGATGAATGCTTTAGTTTTGTGGACTTTTATTATCAATGCTAATAGCTCGTCTCTTTCATTTTGCAGCTGTTCTATTATTTTTGAATAATTTCAAACATTTTACAAAACATTCCAAAAATAGCACTATGCTTTTCTCACAGATTTTCCACACAATTAATGTCTCCTACATTTGCTTCATTGATTTTTGTACAAATATACACATATTGTTATGACACCAAGAAGTTTGAGAGTAAGTGTATATATGATGTAACTTTAGACATGGATACTTTTGAAACTGATATTACTACAGTAGAAACATCTACATCAAGATGGTCAGACTTGTGTCTTGTTTCATTTTATTTTTCTCTATAATAAGCATGCAGCAATTGGTGATGGGAGGCTGGAGGCCTGGCTCAGAAGTTAGGAGCACATATTGCTCTTGCAGAAAACTGGAGATAGGTTCCTACTCTGAGTACTTCACTACCACCTGGAGATCCCAGAGAGCTGACACCCTCTCTTGTCCTCCATTGACACAGAACTCACATGCACATTTACATACTAATGCTCAGAGTCACACTCAGGCATACAATTAAAAATACATTTTTTAAATAGCATGGGGTCTATGCTGCTGCCCAAGATTATTGGTTTCATTTATACATCTCTGCCTCCATCCACAAATAACAGTTCCTCAGTCTGTCTTCAGCTGGATTTTTTTTTTTAATATTAAGACCATTTGTCATGTAGAGTACCCTTCATACTAGGTCTGTCTGATGTTTAGTGAGGATTAAATTATGGTTGGATTTTGCTGGAAGAAGGCCTCAGTGTAGTGTTGTCTTTCTCCATATGTCCTGTCAGGTACATTCAATTCTCACACATCCCATTCTGGTTATCCTACTCTGAGGACTTGCTTACAGAGATGTCTTGAAGATGTCTACATTGAAAAGTTACTATTTTCCCCTTATAATTAATCAATGCCTTTTAGGACAGTTCTGACATATTCTGCTCATTTTCTTGTTCTCCTCAAACTCCTTTCTTTAAGAAGTTTTTAGACTTATTTATTTGATGTGTTTGTGTTTTGCCTACAGCATGCATGTGCACCACATGTGTACAGTACATGTTGAGGCCAGAAGGTGCTGGATCCCTTTGAACTACAAGTGCACTTAACTAATGAGCAATCTTTCCAGCCTCAATTTTCCTTTTTAAAGATCTGCCTGTGTCTCTGTCTTTCTGTCTGTCTCTCTCTGTCTTTGTCTCCTGTGTGTGTTATTTATGTGTTTGTGTGCACAAGAGAATGCTTATGTGCACTCGGAAGTCGGAGAAAAATATTGGGTGTCCTGCCCTTTCGCTCTCCCCACTATTCCCATAAGACACGGTCTCATGTAGCTCAGGCTGACCCATAACTCACTATATAGCAAGGATGACCTCCAGATCCTCTTGCCTCTGTCTCTCAAGTGACAGAATAGCAGGTGTACACCACCTTGCCTTCTGGCTATCCTCAAACTGTCCTGCTGAAAACTGTCACCCAAATCCATTGACATCCATGGGTGCCAAACAGTGGTTCTGTAACTCCAATATTCCTTCTGCTTCTGTTACCTTTCCTTCTAGAAAGGGCAGATTCTCTTCTTCCACTTTTATTTTATAATTTTCTTATGAAAATACAAACTCAGAGATCCTCATTTCATTTTATGGATTAAAAAAAAGTGTCACCAACATTAAGATAATTGATGCTCTGAGCACAACTCCAGGGATGCAAAGGTGGTGGTCAGTAGGAAGAAATTGGCTTGCTTGTTCTCCATGTGGCTCATCAGCTTCTTTTTCAGTCACAGTCAGAAGCTGGTTTCTCCTGAAGATGCTGTCACTCACAAACTGGGTACAATCTGTGCCTCAGTGAGGCACTGAAGTGGAGCCAGAAAGCAAAAGTCCCTTTCTCTGGACTCCAGGAGCATTCTATCAGTTTTCACTGTGCTAAGCACACTAATGGCTCAGAAGTTGCGTGGGGGAAAGACGCTTATCAAGTCTCAGCATTTAATGTACTGTAGGTCCCCAGCTGGATGAATGGAAGAAGCTTAGCAATTCAGTATCTTCTGAATAATAGCATTTATTTTATACTCTGAGAAGTCTGAATAACATTGCAGATTCTTTTGGTGTAATAGCTTCGTTGGGCTAATTGACTCGAACGGCAAAATTGCTCCTTAAAAAAAAGCCACACAGTTTTGATTAATGAGCCCAGTAATAAATCATTAATCTTTTCAGCTCAGAAATGATAGGAGCAGTGTTATGTTTTGTACCCAGTAATATACTTCTAGATTTTTGTGCCGATACAGTGGCCATATTTTAAAGATCTTACCACCAATTTAATGTGCCCAAGTCTGCATAATTTAATATAACATCTAGCAACTTTGCAGTGGAAGAATGTCATGGGTCGAACCCGAAGTAGCGGTAGTTGTTCTGTTATGAACATGGTTTGTATTCAGTTAGGAGTGGTCTTTTTGTAATATCCTAAGTTTTCTGAGTAATTGTAATTATAAAGCTATTAATGAGTTACTGGAGTTCCCTTTTGTACCTGGCTTACTGCTAAGTTTTCAGTACACCATGCATTGAATTTCACATTAACTCTCAGAAGTTATAAGCATTGCTTGCATTTTTATGGTTCAAGAAGTTTTCTGAGAATTGGTAATAATGAGCTAACAGCATAGACCCAGCTAATGCCAGTTCCCATACCACTGTGTGTTCACCTGCCATGCTCCCCCATTTCTGGGAGGTGATGTATGAACAGATCACTTTGGGGAAGTCAGGGCTGCATGCAGTTATGTAGACAACTAAACAGATGTGTGCAGCTGTCTTAAGCCTTTGCATCTCTGAGGGGTTTATATTTCAAGGATCAATTTCCATGCTCATGGTGGAGCCAAGACATCATTTACACATTGTCTCAGGCTGTCTAATCACCAAGGAAAAATAGAATTCCAAATTATGAGCTGTAAAATTCTGAGGTCAAATGTCTACATTCCTGATTTGCTGTTGTGTTAGCTGATATAAAATAGCACCTTATTATTAAAATTCTGTCATAAGCTGCCCACTAGGCTGAGATATCTATGGAAGGCATGTATCATCCCCAATTGGGCTTGTCCTTGGGATATAGCTCAGCAGCCAGCATTCGCTAAAAGATGTGAGAATTACTGAGTGATGGCCAATAACATATGTCAAGAAAAAGTAGAGGGTCCATTTAGTGAAGTGCCCTAAGTCCCAATAGGTAAAGCATCTTTGTATCTAATTAGTGTGGGGACTCAAGTGTCTCCAGCTGTCTCTAGTGTGTTACTCTTCTGGACCACAGGATTCCTTCCAATTCAGAGCTGAGAAGACACATGAGGTGTGTGCCTGTGTTCCGCAGTGACCCTGGGCGCTGCCGGTGAAGCCATCTGTTCTACTGCTGAGCCACATTAAGAGTTGGACTTACCTTGCTCTCACTGGTACATTTAAGGAAATTAACAGTAATGCAAGTGCCAGATACAAACTGGCAATGATGATGGAAAACATTCTTTTAAAAATACAAGTAGTTCACCTCGTTTGAACCCTGGCAACACTTGTTTACACTTTCTCTTTGCTGTTCTCAACAAAGGTCCTCATGTTAGTTTGAGACAGGGAGGCAAGATAGAAACCTAGGTTCCTCAATGTGCAGTGCCTGTTGCTAAAACAGTTTTCACTATGGGAGACAACCCCCCTACACATATTCACACACACACACACACACACACACACACACACACACACACACACACTATACTACACTTCACAGAACGTCTTCTCCGGGCTTGTGTTAAAGGTCACACACAGGCTCCCAAATCTTTGCAACCTGTTCAGATTCTCCTTGGAGACACTAGGATTGCATCAGCCTGGAGTATGTTGTCCTCCACCTAGACTGACAGAATTTTAATGCAAGGATGAATGAGCTTTTAAGTGTCAGTCTAGAGCTGACTGTTCACTCTACTGGATGGCATGCCCATGGCCCCGCAGAGTCAGTTTCCTGTGAAATTGGCAGGACTAGTTTAGAAGTAAAAGCAGGCTCAAGGAAAACAGCAGGACTACAGCACATTTGTACAGAGAGTTGCAGTTGTCCACTTTCCATATGCTGAAGGTAGCTTTTGTTGGTATAATCCTCTTGAAGTAGAGGTTAGAAGAAAGTTAGTTTTATTTTCCTCAGTATTGGGAAAATGTCACAGTTCTAGTCTTAACTAATAAGGCTTAACCTCTGTTCCCCCTTGCTCACTCATTTTCCCAGTATCATTAAGATGTTTATTCTTAAGAAGGTGAAGTATCTTGCTAAGTAGCTTATGCCTCAAGAGAAACTCAGTAGGAAACCAGCCAGCAATACATTCCCCATTTTAATCTCTTAAAAAGTTGTGACTCAGCCATTAAACACAGTATGTCTACAGCATCTGTCCGAATTGGTTGGATTCGCTTCTGGCTGGATTTCTCAACAGCTGTGTGTGCCTGGGCAATTGCAGAGATCCTGATAACATGGGCTTTCTCACATGTAAAATGGGGATAAGAATAGACTCTACCTCAAAGGTTTCTGGAAGCCATAAAAATATTATGAATTTAAATGGCTTTAAAGTATAGATAGTTCTTGGCATAGATAATATTCCTGAAATGATTATAATACTAAAAACAAATAATTTATATAAAATGATGTTAGTATTAGTCCCACATGGCAATGAACATTCTCTGTGCCTTTCAGGTGATGTAATTGGGATGAAATTATATGAGAAAATTATTCAGTCATCCTCAGTTGTTTATTTCTTTTATTGATGTATAATCATTGCACCTGGTACTGAGTTATGTAAGGACATTTCTGTACATGTATATAATACACTTTGAATATATCCCTCTACCCCTTATTCATTGTATAACAGAAACTCAAATTTCCTGATAGATCTTGTATTTTTTTCAAATTACCATAATATTGCAGACTTTCATGATTATATCATCCTTTATGCTGTGTTCTGTGACTATGGTCTACCTAGTCTAGAATAAGAATGATTGTCCTTGAGGGTAATTTCATGTCCTGACCAGGATTGTACCTCAATAACACATTTCTGGGTGTAGACTAAATATAAAGTCGAGCCTTAGCATTGTGCCAGAATATTCTAGGTAGAATTCTGTTTGTTTATTGTTTTTTGAGACGAGGTTTCTCTGTGTAGCTCTGGCTGTCTCAGAACTTGCTCTGTAGACTAGAGTGGCCTCAAACTCAAAGATGTGCCTGCCTCTGCCTCCTGAGTGTTGGGATTAAAGGTGTGAATCACTATGCCCAGCTAAATGTTCACATATTTTCTCTTTTCTCTTCCTTCTCCTCTTTCTCCTTCCTTCTTCTCTTCTTTCTCCTCCTCTTCCTTCTCTTTCTTCTTGATTGAATTAATGATAGAATACTCATAATGACTGGTGGCAGCATGTGCACAGAGCTATAATCCTGTACTTGTTCAAAGGAGAATCAAATAATCCTTAACAGATCAAATGACCCCTTTCTGTCCCAGGATACTCAGGAGCTTGATGATATAGACACCTAGAGGCCCTTCAGAGTAGAAAAGGAGACCAAGAAAATGTGAAATCTGTTCACAATATTGGGATGCTCTCTGTAACTTTGTTCCCTGGTTTCACTTTTGGCCAACAGAATTGTTAGGACAAAGTCATTCATGGATTTTTGTGGCATGATGGTATGTTACAAGGAAACTATTAGGAGATTGCAGCATTTTACAGTGTAAGTCTATCACATTCTCACGGGGCAAGGCATCCTCCAGAATTGGGAGGCTGATGGTTCTGGACTCAGAGTCCAGTGTGACATGTGGCTCCAGTGTGATATGTGACAGGAGTCCAGGAAAACCCTGAAGGAACACACCATCTGGCTGATCATGGGTACCACACACAGGCTCGAGACTCACTTGCTCAGTCACACGCATCTGAACTCACCACTGCTCAAAAGATGCAAAACAAAATCCACACAGGACCAGTGGTTCATATTGACAGGGAGCCATTCCACTACAGTCCTACTCTGTAGTCTGTGAATTAAGCCTTCTGACTGGATCAGAGGTTGTTACCTCCATTCACCAATGCTCTGCTTGCATTAAATCTGAAATAATTAAAAAGTCTTTATGATTTGTCTTTTTTAGAAAACTGTATCTATTCATTTTTACCTTGCAGAAGTTGTTCTTAGTGGCATCTCATCCATAGGCTGAGTTCATTTGTGCCACATAAACATTGCACAACACTAAGATCACATTAAATGTATTCTTCTCTACAAATATTTACATTGATGATGAGGACTGTCAAAATCTTTTCTTCTAGCCTTTTGAAATGTTTGATACATCCTATTATCTGTACTTACTGTACTGAGCCAATGCCCAGCAGAGTCTCCTGTTCCTATATAACTGTACTGTGGTACCTGTAAATCAGTCTTCTCTTCCCTCCATCCCACTGCTCTTCTTACTGGGAACCCCCATTTTACTTTCAACTTCTTGAAAAATTATTTTAATGTGTGTGTGTGTGCATGTACATGCATGCATGCCTGTGTGTGTGTGTGTGTGTGTGTGTGTGTGTGTGTGTGTGTGAAAGAGAGAGAGAGGGGGGGGAGGGAGAGGGAGACAGAGAGAGACAGAGAGGTAGATGTAGTCATGGCAAAGCACTCTTGTGGAAGTCCAAGAACATCCCTAAGGCATCTGTTCTCCCCTTTGACGGTATGTGCCACAGAAATTGAACTTGGGTCATCAGGATGGGCAGGAAGCATCGTTACCTGCTGAGCTGTCTCACTGGCTTTCTGCTCTCAGCTTCGGTGAAACCAATCAGCTATTGTACGTTCCCTGAATGAGTCAGTCTGTGTGGCTGGCTTGTTTCACTTGACATAATGATCTCCAAGTTGTCTCAAATGAAAAACTTCCATTCTTGGTATGATATTATATCATGGTGGGTAAACCCATTTGCTTTAATCATTATCAGTTGCCAAACATTTCTGTGGGTTCCCAGTTGTGGCTGTTTGAATAGTGCTGCAGTGGGCATGGAAGTACTGGTGCCTCTTCCGTATGCTGAGCTCATTTGCTTCACTGTACCTGCTAGTCTCAAAGGCAGACCACTGTGCTAGCCTAGCTTTGGGTATACCTTACACTGTTTCTTAAGGTCCCTAAAACAGACAGTCTTCCTGGTGGGTGGTTTCCTGCCAAGTGACTGACAGGCCCACTTTAGATTAACTCCTGAGGGCTGGTGAAGTGGGATGTCTTTGTTCTTTACCAGAAAGCCTCTGGCTATATCATAATCTTATGACCTTCTGGGAAGTTCAGAATGTTCTGTCTCCACACAGGGCCAGAGACATGACTCTGATCTCATTCTCTTGACTGCTGATTACAAGCCTGAAGCTTCTCTTCCCAGCTTTACAGGTCCTGATTATGAGAGAATGGTCCACCTACAGTGCCCCAGGAGCCTGCTAGCACCTGGCTACCTCCTAGCAGTCTGACCTAGATGTGGGATATGCTCCCTCTCTACATGAGCACCCCTTTGCTGATTTAAGTGTTCCAGTGTTCTGATGATGCACTAACTACAACTAATGCAAATTTGAAACAAATTCATCCCGTTTGGGCCTTTTATATATACATAGAATCCTTGAGGGGAAGAAAAAGGGGGACTCATTTCAGAGGGAAAATGCATTCTTGGGTAAAATGACACATTTCTAGTCACATTAACAACAGAGAAACGTCTTTTCTAAATTCTTTATGAACAAGATTAATACAACTAAGTGATGTGTCAAGAAATCTCTGTTCAGGTGAAGAGCTGGGCAGACAGACCAGAATGGAGGTGTTATTGATGATGACACAACCAATTATGTAGATGGCAGCTGTCTGTTTTTGCCAACTCAAATATTCTGCACAGTGTTCATTCAGTGACTGTGGGGACAGGAGAAGGGATGCTAGCCAAGTTAGGGACTCTATAACTCAAGCAAGAATGAATCAAACAATTCAGGTACACTAATTGTCGTATTGCTAACATCCCAAAGAGCCATAACATGCCGTTTTCTAGTCATCAAATTTTAAAAGTAAACTCAACCGTATAAGTTGGTAGCATCATTGACCCAAGTGTCAAAGGACAGGACCTTATCTGCTTTATTTTTAGCCCATTTCAAATCCACTGAGTGACCTTGAGACAATCAACACCAGTCCCTTAATCTTTATTTTCTCTGTGTGTTAAATAACAAAATCAGATGAATTTGTTGTGCCTTGCATTCATTCTTCTTAAAGAATTAAGCCAATGGCCGAGGAAGTAGTTCAGTTGCTAGACTGCTTGCCAAGCATGCATGAGGTCTTTGGTTCAACCCCCAGCACTGCACAGGGCCAATGTGCAGACACATGCCTTGATCCTGATACATAGGACCTGAGGCAGCGCGGCCAGGTGTTGAAGATCATCCTTGGCTACATAGTGAGCTCCAGACTAGCCTGGGGCATGTAAGACCCTGTCACAAAATAAAGACATAAATAAACTGATTAAATAATTGAAGAAAAATTAATGTTCTTTTAGATTATAGCTGTCACAGGTGAAATTCTTCCAAACAGTTAGGAATACTCATTTGCTTTATAATACCTATCAACCTTCCACCAAATGACTACCTATTTAAGATAAGTCTGATGTGTAAATAACATTGTAAGTAGAAATACAGAAAGCATGGTGTTTTAAAGTCCATTCCACAAAGAACTTAAATTCTATTGTCAGCCAATATATTCAAGACTAACACTGCATCAAGAGATGGAATTATTTAATGAATATCACTGCCCAAAGCCGTGTTCTCTCTGTGAATACAAATTAAGGAATGACCCCATCAAATGCTATGTTGTCTCTGTGAATACCAATTAAGGCACTGGCCTTGCTGCTTGAATTTAGATTCAGAAAATAGCTTACTAGGCAATCCCTTGTGGACTGTGTTCTGGGTGTTCTCAGTACATTGCTGAGTGGCTGCAGCATGCTCAATACTTAGGGAGTCTGGACATGGATTTGAATTGGGATTAACTAGCCTACAGAAAATGACAAAAAAAAAAATCCAAGCACCTACATCTAGGATGATGATGTAGGGCAAAGGAGCACAGGGGACTGGGTCAGCTCCAACCACGTCATGAACCTGCCATGAGCTGTGGCCCATCCACTGGTAAGGTCTGACTGAGTGCAGAGACTCCTACGTGTTTGAATATGTATTCCTCAATGTATGTCTTATAGAAAACCATGTTCCTAGTGAGGGGGAGATAGCTCTGTTGCTAAAGTGTTTGCCATGCAAGTGTGATGAGTTTGATTCTTCAGGACCCATGTGTCATAGTTATGTTTCTATTGTTGTGATAATACACCATCACCACGGCAACTTATAAAAGAAAGCATTTCTTTAGGGCTATGGTTTCACAGGGTTAGAGTCCATGACCATCGTGGTGCAGTGCATGGCAGGAGGGTGGAGCAATAGCTGAGAGCTTACATCTTGAGACAGCAATCACAAGGCAGAGAAAGTGCTAACTGGGGAAGATGTAAGCCTTTTAAAGCCTGCCCCTAGTGATGTACTTTCTCCAAAATGGCCACAACTCCTAACCCCTCCCAAACAGTTCCCCCAACTGGGGACAAAGTGGTCAAACATATGAGCCTATGGAGGACATTCTCATTCAAACCACCATGCTGTGTAAAATGGGAGACCCAGTGTTTGATGCTTTGCACTGAGGAGGAGACAGTGTATGTCTGGGGCTCTCTGACTAGCTGGTCTAGCCTAATTGGTGAGACCTGGGCCAACCGAAGACTCTGTCTCTAAGGAGGCAGATGGAGTTCCTGAGTGAATACCTGAAGTTGTCCTCCAGCCGCCATCTTTGCATGAGCCCCTCCCTCGGTGCATTAAGAGAAAGTTGTTTCTTTTGTAGTTTTTTTGTCAGAACTACTTCTTCCCAGTTTAAAACAAGCACTCTAATGTGCCTCTCACCTCTCTTCATTGAGAATTCCCTTTGCATCAGAGTCAACTAGAAATGTCAAAGGCATCCACAGATAACATTAACTCCTCAATATGATCACTATTGTGAATAAAATTCTATTTATGGCAGGAGACCCTGGCTCTCCTGTGACAGTCATAGCATAAAGTTGTGATTTTAAAATGAGTTTAAGTCATTTTAAACCAATGCATGTTGGTTTAAGAAAAACCTTTTAAATAAATAGTTAGTGGCAGGCAAAAAAAAATATCTAAGAGCTGATATGCAAATGATTGAAACTTGGAGAACACTGAGCTGGTTGAAAATACATCGAACTGGTTGTAAGTCTAATTCTAACTCTGTCACTAATTATCAGATTGTCCTTGGGCAGGGTGATAAATCTTTCATGGCTCTCTTTCCTCATTATCCAATACGAACGATGATATTTGCCAAAATACCTTTACAGTTATGATGGGAAGATTAAAATTAAGTGATGGATAGTAAAATACTGTAAAACTTGAAGGTTTATGTGCATAAGGCTCATTATTATGTATATGCAGCATCAGAGAGAGAGAGGAGAATGAGAGACCTTCAGCCATTTAATGGAAAAATAATATCTCATTTTCTTATTATGATCATGACATTTGAGGTTTGTTGGTGGTAGTATTGTGTGTGTGTGTGTGTGTGTGTGTGTGTGTGTGTGTGTGTGTGTGTGTGAGAAAGAGAAGGAGAGGAAACTAAGCAAGGATTTCAATAGTACATTTCCCACATAGGTACCATTCCCAAATGCTAAAGCTGTGGCTTTTTTCAGATATTTCTTAATATTTTCCTGGTAATAAAAATGTTTAAAGATAAGTTATGTTTAAATAACAAACCTGGTAGTAGATTTCCTTTAGAGGTTTTACTTATTTTCATATTTTATATGTATGAGTGTTTTGCTCCATGTATGTATGTTTGCCACGTGTATGCAAGCCCAGAAGAATGAATTAGCTCTCCCAAATAGGAGTTAGGGGTGGTTGTGAGCCATGGTGTAGGTGCTGAAAACTGAACCTAGCTCCTCTAGAAAAGCAACAAGTGCCCTTAGCCACTAAGCCATCTCTCCATGACAATGTCTTATTCATCTCAAGAATTAATAAAAAGATGTTGTGACCTATTTGCATAAAGTTGTTAAGAATAATGCAATTTAGTTTTTAATAAAATTATTTCTTGACCTAAAATAATATTTGGAATTACATTTTTATAGTCTCTCATTTTTTAAAACCTTACATTTACTTATTCCAGAATATTTTTGGACTTCTTTTGCCAGTTTTGCCAATCTCTTGCTTGTTCTTGAAGCTAAGGTTTTGTTTTGGCTAAATTATAGTGGTTCAATTAAATGTCTGACTTATTTTGATATTAGTGACTAATTATGACATTCTGACCCTGTTTTGTTTCTGACAATACAACTGTTTCAAAATACATATCACTACGTTTCAATTTATTAATTCATATATGAATCATAGAATGTTCACACATACAGATAATGCTAGCAGTTGTGGTTTTCCTTGCTATTAAGCAAAGCTTATGTAAGCATTGTTACCACTGAATGAAATGTTAGACATAATGAGCTCATTTGCATATAAGTATTCCTGCTTGGTCTGAGATGGCAATTCTCAAATTGATGCAATTATGAGAATCATTTAGAGGACTTGTTAAAATAAGCTTGTATTTGGAGTTCATAATTCAGTGTCTCAAGGTGGTCCTGAGAATTGCTATTTCTAGCCAGTTTCAGGTGAAATTTTTAAATTTTTATTTATTTTTTAATATATTTCTTTTGAGAGAGATTCTCATGATGCCCAGATACCTTTCAGAATCACTATGTAGCTGAGGTTAGCCTTGAACTTCTAACTCTCATGCCTCCACTGCCTGAGTGCTGAGCTTACAGGTGTACACTCTATACGTGGCTTAAGGTAATGTTGATACTGAAGTTCTGGGTCCACAGCATGGTATCCACTCATCTAGTGGGAGGCAGCATCAAAGAGCAATGAAACTTGTGGCCTAGATGGTGGCCTAGGAAATAGTCCCTGCCTTTCACACTTGTGAATTGTGTCACATGGATAAGTTAGGGGTTGAATGTGCCATCTACAAAATGGGTATGTACAGGAGTAATGAGTGAAAAGATAGTTGGTAAGTACCTAGAATGATGACTTCACGAACATAGCACTAATGGAGTGGTGAACCTAGACTGGTACAAGAAGGTCAGTAGCTAGTACAAGTATCCTCCAGTGACTGGTTGGCCTTCCACGGCTTCAGTTACCCATAGTAAACCACAATCTGAAACTAGTAAGTGGAAAATTCCAGAAGTAAGTTCACAATGATAATTGTGTATTGACACTATTCTGAATACACAGTGACTCTTGCAGTGACCTGCTGTGGTTGTAAATCAGTCCTGTGTCCAGTGTGCCTGTGTTGTCTGTGTTATCCACCTGTCAAACACTCAGGAGCTGTACCAGGCTTTTTCATTTAGGCCATCAACCAACACCCAAATCATAACACAGAGACTAATTATTAGTGTTGAATGCTCTGCCTTAGCTTAGCTCTTTTTGGTTAGCTCTTTTAACTTAAATTAACCTGTTTCTCCTCATCTACCCTTTGCCTCGGGGATTCTTACTTTTCTTTCTGTATATCTTACTTTCACTGCTTCTTGTGTCTGGATGGCAGCAGCTGCCTGGTTTCTGGCCTCAGACATCTTCCTAGTTCTCTCCTCTTGTTCTTTCTTGAGCCTAGATTTCTCCTCTTATTTATTCTCTCTACCTGCCAGCCCCACCTATCCTTTCTCCTGTCTAGCAATTGGCCATTCAGCTTTTTATTAGATCAATCAGGTGCCTTAGGTAGGCAAGGTGAAACAAATGCAACACATCTTTACATAATTAAACAAATGCAGCATAAACAATGTTTATATAAATAGAATATTTATATAAATAACTACACAGTTAAAGTAATATTCTGCACATAAACAAATGCAACATATCTTTGTTAAAAAATATTCTACAACAAGGAACAATCTCAGTTATCAGATCCACTGGGTCACCCATGCAGTGCCTGTTTCAGAACCATTATTTCACTTACCAATAACCTCAACAGGCACATGTAGGGATGCTGGCCACGTGAGCATGCCAAGAGAAGCCACAGAGTGTTTCCTTCAGGTGAGAGGGTGAATGTTCACAACTTGAGAAAAGATTTGTATTAATGGGATGGGCAAGATCTATAGTACCAGTGAGACTCCTATCCACGAAGTTGTGAGAAGAGACAAATCATATGAGTTTCGCTGTCACCCCTCTGTCTAAAAAAGTCATGTATAGTATATAGCAAGCACGTAACAAAGATGGGAAAGATAAAATTGCAGGGGTCAGTGCCATTTGAGGTTTGAGGTGTCACTGGTGGATGCCTCATGAATAAGGAATGATTTCTATCTGTGTTCACCTAAGCTTAACTGTAATATGAGCTTGTATGTGTATGTTACAATGAAGGGTGGACAAAGAGCCTGGTTTTCATTGATGACTTTCTTTTTTATGAGAAACGTCCTACACAGGAAGGAAGCTTAGTAAAAGGAATTGATGGCCAGATGTGGTAATGCACACCTATCATCCCAGAATTTGAGAGGTTAGAGAAGGGCATCGTGAGTTCTAAGCCACTGTGATGGCTAGTTTTATGTCAACTTGACACAAGCAAGGGTCACATAGAAGAGGGAGCCACACATGAGAAAATGCCTCCATTAGATTGGACTGTAAGCAAGCCTATAGGGCACTTTCTTAATTAGTGATTGATGGGGAAAGACCAAGCCCATTGCAGGTGGGGTCATCCCTGGGCAAGTGGTCCTGGGTTCTACAAGAAACCAGACTGAGCAAGCCATGGGGAGCAAGCCAGTAAGCAGCATTCCTCCATGACCTCTGCATCAGCTCCTGACTCCAGGTTTCTGCCTTGACTTCCTTCAGTGATGTACTCTGTTACCAGGAAGTGTAAGCTGAAATAAACTCTTTCCTACCCAAGTTTCTTTGGTCATGGTGTTTCATCACAGCAACATTTGCCCTAACTAGGACAGTCACTCTGGCTATCTAAGGCATTTGGAGGCAGCCTGGGAAACAGTACCCTTTGAGGACGACAGAGGATTTTAGACTCTGGTTTGCAATTTAAGTGTGATGCTTCTCAATAGACCTCATGGCATTTGTTTCTTTTTCTTCCCTTAGCAACAAGAACAAGACCCTACAAACCTATACATCTCAAATCTCCCCATCTCTATGGATGAGCAGGAGCTGGAGAACATGTTAAAGCCCTTTGGACATGTGATATCCACCAGAATCCTGAGAGATGCTAATGGAGTCAGCAGGGGCGTTGGCTTTGCCAGGTAACTCTTCCTCTGTAAGGAACCCACATTAGATGTGTCTTTCCTTGTTACTTCTTCTTAATCCCACTCCTTGGCAATATCTAGGGCCCAAAGCAATAGAAAATTCAAAATAAAATAAAATGCAGGTAGCTGATCAAATATTTTATCTTTCTGTAGCTTTACTTCAAGCCAAAGAAAAACCCATGAAATTGTAACGACATTGTGCTTGCTAATACATGAACACGGACTGTCTGTATGGGTCTCTGATTATAATAATATGCACATTTAATATTCAGTCTTGTCTGTATTTGCAAAAAACTAAATCTGAGGGTACCAGCTTCAGCCAGGATCCCAAAGCAAAATATCCTGTATAGTGGGGCTGGGGATGTAGCTCATTAGGTGGTAGACTGCTTGCCAAGTGATCTGAGCAAAGCGTCTTCATGATTTGCCTGTGGGTTTCCCATGGAGAGACAGGACAGTGAGAAGAAGAGAGAAGAGAGGAGAGATTCAGAGGGTGGCTGTTGTTGGGAAGTCCCAGGGAGGGTGTAAATAAAAGGGAAGGTCAGCAAGGTGTTTGCATTTAGGAGGCACTGGCTGTGTGGTTTTGATAGTTTAGGCAGAACAATATATTTATATATATATATATATATATATATATATATATATATATATATATATATATATATATATATTTCTCTTTCATCATCATAAGAAAAGGAGGAACAGTTTTCATTTTAACTTTAAGGGAATGTTTACAAAAGATGATCTTGGCCAGGAATAAAGTTAGATGGCTGGGCCTGCCGTGCTTTCATGAGAAAACAAAGCCAAGGAGGCCTCAAAGAGAAAGCAGCTGCTTGGGGATAAGAAATTAGAAAATTAAACTGAGTCTCCATAGCCTCACCAGACAGAGTGTGGGCAGAAAGAGGATATTAGGTCAGGTGGGAGTCAGGACAGTGTAGACCAGTGGTTCACTCTGAGGTGATCAGTGGAACATACATGTGTAAACCAGACATGGTGGCATATACTCGTAGTCCCAGTCCTGGGGAGATGGAGGCAGGAGGATCGGAAATTCAAGGTCATCATTGGACACATAGCAAGTCCAAAACCAACCTGTCTTTGTCCTCTTCATTCCCTACGCCTGGCTTGCATGTTTTTTTCTTTGTTCACTGTTGAATGGATGGGTGGGTGGTGAGTGAGTGGTTTCATGATTTCCATGATTCCATGATTCCATGATTTCCATCCTATGAAGTTCCCGAATAGCTCAGCTGAAACTTTTAGCACTCTAAGCTGAATCTTCTAAGGACACTGGTCATGGTGGATTAGGCCCCCTTTTAACTCAATTACCTGTTTCCAAATACATTTACCTTTGGAGATTTTAGGGGTTAGGACTACAGATGAACTTGCCATGGGGCTACAGAGTAACTAGAGGCACAAAGTCTGGGCTACTTGCTCGTGTTTCATGCCAATCTTTGCTGTGTATTTTGGGTTTGCCAAAGGGGAAGGAAGCCCAGTCTTCTACAAAGGGCAGAATTAAACAATCTAAGTCATCAGATGAAAACTGCAATCATGGCAGACAGAGTCAAGAAAGAGCACAGTCCAGACATGTCTCTAGAGATCTGTGGGAGGCTCGGGGCTGTCAATTGATTATCCCCCTGTTCTAAATTCAGCCTCCTCCTCCTCCTCTGCTATATTCCTCATAGAGAAGTCACAAAGTACCCTTAAAAATTCAAATCCGGGCACATCAGAGTCTTTCAGCTTTGCCTGAGTGATTTCATTCCACAACTGTCCCCAGGTGTCACCCCTGGCTTGGCTCACCTTGCAGGCCATGGTTCTTCCTGCTCATGACCTGGTCAAGGCTACCCTTCTTGATTGACCACCTTGTCTGCAGCTACTCTGCTGCCTTCTGCCCACTCAGCTCATAGGTATTGACTGGGCCGTTTTTCTTCAAAGAATTCTTCCTTGACCTCCAACCCCAGACTGAAACTCAAGTTAAATGCTATTGTTCATACTCCTATAAAAGGTTTTTTTCTTGAATAAAATTTATCATAGTTGTACCAAATCCTTTACATTTCTGTATTCTCCCACTGGATTGCTGGCTTGTTTTCTTTTTTAATTGTTAGATGGGTAGATGGATGGATGGGTGGATGGGTGGATGGGTGGATGGGTGGATGGGTGGATGGGTGGATGGGTGGATGGGTAGATGGGTAGGTGGGTGAGTGAACAGATAAATGGGTGAACAAGTGAATGTGTGGATGGATGAATGGAATTTTAACTTTATGATTACTGTTCTATGACAGTCCTAAGTATCTTGGCTCAATAATCTTTAAATTTGGGTCTAGATCCTTGAATCAAAAGTTGAATTCTCCTGAAACCCAGGTGGTTTCTTTGTTTGATTTTCTTTTTCATTTCCCAGACAGGAGCACCCTGTATCTCAGGATAGCCTCAGCTTCCTCAGTGCTGGGGTTACAAGTGAATGTTCAGCAGGCCTTTCTTCTCTCGAGATTGGACTTGCTGATTTTAGAAGGGGGGGGATGGATTTTTTTTAAAAAAGTTGAAATGAAGATCCTGATTTCTTATGCCTAAAATTGAAACAGAAAATGTGAGCCTGTCTCTCCTTGTGAGCCTCTGGAAAGTGGAAGGAGAATGAGTCCCACTTTCTCTGTGAGTTTAGATTTTAAATTCTGAGGAGCAGAACCTGCCATGATTGACCCCATGGCATGGACTGTGACAATGTTTTTAGCTCTACTATGTGTTAGTAGAAGCATCCAGGTTCCTGTTAACTCACAACGTGGTTCTGTTCTCTGGAACCATGGTGGCTCTTGCTTCTGCCCACAGGACTGGAAATTAAATTGTGCATCATTCCCCCTTTTCCTAAAGGAAAAAAGTGACTATGTGTATTTTCCTCTGTGTGGAGGGGACGTGTTCCATAACCCAAGTGCAGAGGTAAGAGGACAGCCTCCAGGAATTGCTTCTCTCCTTCTGCCACGTGTGTTCTGAGCATTAACTCATCAGGTTCTCAGGCTCCACAGCCTTTAACTCCTGAGCCATTTCACTCTTGTTGCTTTTCAAACTCCCACTTCCTTTGCCCATTAGCCTTTTATCCTTGAGAAATCTCTTTCTGAACCACAAAACAGAGATTACTGGACAATGTTCTTGATTCTCCTGGGACTAACACATAGCAAGCTAGAGAAGGTACTGGGTTGCAGACAGATGCCTTCAGCAGTTGTGCTCCATGTATTAGCAGCTTCAGAGTCCCCTGAGATCTTGGGAAGTGTCTGTTTTCCTGTGATGACCCACTAACTCAGTAGGCTGATGCAAGGCATAGAAGTCATCTGTAAATGGTACTCACAAGTGCTGGCATGTGCCTGCAGCCCTCTCGGATTGCAGAGGCATGACTGTGTGTCAGGACCAATTCTCAGCATTATGTGGAAGATCTGTCTGTGTCTTAGGGTTTCTGTCGCTATGATGAAACATCAGGACTAAAGGAACTTAGGGAGAAAAGGCTTTATTTGGGTTGCACATCACAGTCCATGGAGGGAAGCCAAGGCAGAAACTCAATCAGGGCAAGAATGTGGAGGCAGGAGTTGATGCAGAGGCCATGGAGGGGTGCTGCTTACCAGCTTGCTCCTCATGGCTTGCTAATCCTGCTTTCTTATAGAACTCAGGGCCCTGCCGGGCGGTGGTGGTGCCCGCCTTTAATCCCAGCACTCGGGAGGCAGAGCCAGGCGGATCTCTGTGAGTTCGAGGCCAGCCTGGGCTACCAAGTGAGTTCCAGGAAAGGCGCAAAGCTACACAGAGAAACCCTGTCTCGAAAAACCAAAAAAAAAAAAAAAAAAAAAAGAACTCAGGGCCACCAGACCAGGGATGACACCATCCATAATGGACTGGGCCATCCTGTATCAATCACTAATTAAGAAAGTGACCTACAGACCTGCCTACAGCCCATCTTATGAAGTCATTTTCTTAATGGAGGTTCCCACCTCTAAGATGGCTTTAGCTTGTGCCAAGTTGACATAAAACTATGCAACACACTCTGCAGACAGACTGGTGAAGCCTCACACAGAGTGTCCAGTTCAAAGTTAGGGAGAGGGGTCAGTCCATAAAGCACTTGGTTAGAGAACAGTCCCTGTTTTTCTTTATATCTATTTCCAGGGTCTAGAATGAGACTTGACACATAGTAAATCTTTAGCAATTTGTGTGTATGTGTGTGTGTGTGTGTGTGTGTGTGTGTGTGTGTGTGTGTGTCCACGTACACACAGGTAACTCAAAGGACAAACTCAGATGTCATTCCTCAGATCCACCTCTCCACCTTCCTTTCAAGACAGGTTCACTCACTAGCTACAGATAACCAAATAGGTTAGGCTCTCTGGCCAGTGAGCTCTAGGGATTTGCCTGTCTCTCTAGCACTAGGATTTAAAGTGTGTCCACCATACCTGGCTTTTTATGTGGTGCTGGGAATCAAACTCAGGTGTCTCCTGCTTCTGTGTTAAGCACTGTACCCTTATGACCTGAATTATCTCCCCAGTCACTCTTGAGTAACTTTTGATGACCAAATGAAGCACTTTGATTCTTTGCTTGCTCACTTGGGTTATCACAACAATAGGGAGATGGCACTTGCTGATGACAATAAGCCAGTTCTAATACAAGGACCAGTACAGTGTCACAGAAAACCACTGCAGCTTCTGCACAACTTAGGTCTTAGAGAAGCCCACAGTGTTGCAGGATCCATCAAAGGAAGATTCTGTGCCCACTGAGAGAGCAGCTAGCTTATATTCATATCTAGTAAGTTGTCACACGCGTCTAGAGAATGTGTGTTTATATTTCAATGGACAGAACCCACATGGAGTGTCACTTGGATATCACCCTGGTCACTCCTCACCACTACATGTGATCCTTAGTTCCTGTTCAAGAAATCTGAAATTCCTTTGACTAGAAAGAAACATGTCCTCCATTATTATTTTACTTGCCAGCTATACATTAATCTTCTTTGATAACCATCTCTTCAAAGTAAAGGGACTATCTTCATTTTATATTTAAAACAGTGAACTTCAAAGCTTTGATTTGAATGCCAGTAGGGTGCACAGAAAGAAAAAAAGTTCTTCAGCACTCCAGAAACACTGGGCAGAGTCTGAAATTACAGACATTTCATTCTTATGTCTTCTTTTCTGTTTTAAAAAGTTTCTTGTAACTTAAAACAATGTGGTGGGATCCTTCACCATCCGGGTGGCATTTTAGAGCTGTCCTAGACCTCTAAAAACAGAAGTTAATGGTGGGAATGTTGATTGTGGGGGGCTTCTGGGGAGCTAGTGAATGTGGCAGGCCTGTGAAGATGAGGATCAGCCCCCCAACGTAAATCAGTGAGTCTGAAGGCACATGAGTGTGGGCCCAAGCTATCCGATCCCCATTCCCAGAAACATGAGACCATTTGTCCAGGAAAATCACACGGAAGTGTTGTGAGAGACCACTGAAGCCTGACTTAGTGTGGAGAAGTGATTTGGGGTAGGGTGGGTGGGGAGGAGCAGTCACCTGCCTCCAGCATCTGGGAACACAGACCCTCTTTATGAAGGCATTTCCTGTCTCCGGGTGGGCTAGAGAGCGTGAGAGAAGGCTGCAAGCCAGACCTTTGTGCTGGTGCGTTTCCTCTGTCTTCAGTGATCTCAGGGTGGGTCTCTTGGAGGCTTCCTTCAGGTGACCTTTAACATATGGCTGCACTGTGCTCGGCCCTTCCCTCTGCAGTGAACAGACTTTCTAAATAAATCATTGCCATTCTTCCTTTTTTTAATCAATTAAAAAAATCCCCACCAATTTATGCAAGTTTTAGACAAATACTAGCCTGATTATTAACAATTGATAGGAATAGCAGGTTAAAAAACACTCTTCATATATTTTCTCCCATCCAAATGCTAGCCAGGCCTGGCTGTTTTCGCTCCTGAGCTCAGACAGGATTGGGGACATTGGGGTGGTCTGGCTGCAGACTTTCCTGTATTTTCAATAAATGACTTTGAATATCAACATTATTGCTTTATCATCTAACTGGCCACTTGATCTGTGTTCTCTCCCACCTCCTGAAATAAAATGAGAAAAGAGATTTACAATAAACACAATGAAAACAGCAAGTTTTTAAAAAGCAAATGCTACTATTTGTTTCACTGGTAAACGTTTGATTTTTTTTAAATGCCCACCAAATCAATGAAACTCTGTTTTGTTTTTATTGTTTGGGGTATGTTTCACTTATAGCTACATTGACTCCATTGATGTGTTAAGAAAACAAAAACAAAAAACAACCTGCCTTGTACTTTTACCAATACTTTTGGTATTAGCATCTATCTAAGGCACATGGAACCAGGAAATCAAATGTGAGCAAGCAAAATCTTTCAAGGGTAAATTTAGTGATTAGTAATCTCCCTGCTACAGCTGTGTCTGCACGCAGACAGGTTCCTGTTATGCTTGCCAACACTGGAAAGAGTGAGGCGGTATCTTTTGATAATTGTAATTTCTCTTCCAGTTGCTGGGCAGATGTGAGCCATTGGGAAATGTGCTGCTGATACCCCCCAGCTTTGTCCTCTGTGGGTACCTCTCCTTTCCCTTTCATCCGCTGCTTCCAGATCCCCACTTGCATTTTTTTTTCTCATCATCAAACACTCATGATCATGGGTGGAGAAGGCAGAACCATCTGTTTCCATCTTTATATATTCAGAGCCTCAGTGCAATCAATCAACTAGTTGTCACCCCCAAAACACAGCCCTCTTTTCAAAGGTTATAAGAGATAGTTTATTCTGGAGCCAAATATGAGTGACCATGGCCTGAGGAAACAGATTCAGGTTACCTCAAATACCATGTTCCTATATAGTAACTTCCATGAAGTTTTCATAGTAACAGAACAATGAAAGTCATAGATCAAGACAGTTTTCAAATATATTGATGGAAACCTCAGGTGGGCAGGTTGCCTGAAATCACAGGAAACTTTGCTACAGTCTCAGATGCTTTCTGAAGGTGTTCCTGGCCTTCCGATTGGTGGAATGAAGTGATCTGCTGAGTTAATACATTCAAACGTTTTCAACTGATCACAAGGTCATGATGTTAGGTTAGACACAGACCCAGGCAAGGACTGGCTATTGAGGCAGCTAAAGATAGCTCAGAATAAATTGTGATTAAGCTCTGGACTGGTACCATCCCAACTTCTCCAGAATCATTGGCATTCTAACCAAGTCAGCGTCAGTGTAGGAGATGCACAAAGTCAACCAACAAGACAGTATATCCAATAGCATCACTTCATTTGTTAGTCTGAAATGTTCTAGACTCAAGTCTTGCTCTTACTATATCTTTTTAAGAAGCCAAGGAAGGAAGAACATGTTGCTAGGTGTGTCATTAGAAAATGGCATGTTGTTATTTAAAAAAAAAAAAAATAGCTCTTTGTTGGATGAAAACACAGTTCAAAAAAAATCCTTTACTCCTATGGAACTAAATTTGGTGAACTAAATTCCTAGGAAAATGTGGATCATTAAACCTCTTCACTCCCTTCCTGCTCTAAACAGAAACCAGGAGAAGGTGCAGAGAACTGTTAGGTATCACTGAGGTTTTGGAATTCCAGACCAATTGATGGTGCTGGCCAATAGAAAAGACCCACTTGGAAATAGAGTGCTTATTGCTTGCATTTTACATTTGAGTCACTTTTATTTGGTATGCTTCCTCACCCCAGCTTTCTGTAAGTTTGTCAAACCCCTCGATTCTCTCCATCTCTATAGTGGTGACCATAGTTCAGCATGGGCTAGGAGTCTTTTGTTTGTATCTCTTCTGTACATCTTATCTGTATTCTTGCATACTTCCAAACTTCAAGCCTCTTCCTGATACATAAAATATATTTATTCATTCCCTATCTTAGTTCATCTGATTAAAGTATCTATGGTTCCCTAAATGCCAGCAATTATTTCAATGCTATATTATTGAGATGCACATGAACAGAGAAAGTCTGCTTTGGTGAGCTGATATTTTATTGGTTTATAGAGATTACTGGATGTGATAAGCAGTCAAACATCAAATAATAATAAATTACTATAGTGTCACAAAATCAAAATAAAATATAGGACTGTGATTCAGAGTATGGGACCAGAGGTCAAGGTGGGACAGCTCTTTGAATAGGGAATAGTTAAATATTTAAATATGCAAATGATGAGAAGAAATCTCTTAGGCACTTGGGGAGGAAAAAACAATCCTGCTAAAAGGAAAAAAAAGTAAGGGATCTAGGCTGGGGCAGATTTGGCAAGTTTGGGAAACAGAATACACAGTGGTTAGACCACAAAACAAGAGAATGCCTTAAGAAATTAATTAAAAGTCTTTTGGAAAATCCTAAGCTTCAAAGTCTTGGCTATCTACTGTATATGGCAGCAGGACTTTCTTAGCTTTGTCCTCAGGCCTCATGGCATGCTAGGCAAGTTCTCTGGTACTGGCTCTAAGGGCTGTAAGCATGCCCAGGGGTCACTAGTCATCCAGACAGCCTTGGATTCACACTAACAGTCAGGCGGGACTTTCTAGTCCTCTCTGAGCCTTTTCAGTAGTGAGCACCATTGACAAACAAGACTTTTATGGACAAACACTTCCACATCTGAACGTGTTATTTTACCCCACTGCAAAGCAGAGGATACTAACTTGAAAAATGCCCTGAGGACCTGCCCTAAAGCCTGGTTCCCTGGACTACAGCCCATGTCTCAGGCCTCTATACACAGATGGCTTATCTAAAAGAGATCAAGCCATTTTTGTTTTATTTTTCTAATTTATTTGATCAAAAGTCCTTCTGGACACATTAATCTGGCCTAGATATAGAATTAAATTTAGATTAGTATGCATCTAGACAAGAATGTCACCCACACTTAGGTAACACATCCTTACTCAGGTAATCAGAGGGACAGAGGTACTTTCTGGTACTTTCTGTGCTGAATCAGAAGAAAAGTCATTTTTTTCCCTTGTCTGCTTCTTGAAATGTACATCCCCTGTGGTTATTTTTTATTTCTCTATCATTGATCAAGGTGATGGACGTAAGTTAAGCACATCATTCTTCCATGGAGGAGACTACGTTAAAGGGTGATTTTCAGAATTGTGGGTGAAGTCATGGGAACTGACCCAGTGATCTTGAGATGCCAAGAGAAGCAGTCCTTAGGAAGCTCCTGCCACCTGCAGGTCACAGGGAAAGCAGAGGGTTGTCCTCAGAAACCAGTAAGGCCTGTAGTCAGAGGCGGGATGCCTCAGACATGGCCAAAACAGGGAGAAAATAAGGAAAAAGCAGTCATATTTCTTCTCTTTTGAAAACTAATTATTGGGGCAGGAGGCTGTGAGCCATGGTGGATGTGAAGGCCAGAAGACACCTTTCAGGAGTTTGTCCCCTCCTTCTTACTTGTTTCATGGCTCTTCCTACACAGGTTAGATAGTCCATGAGATTCAGGTGAGTCTCCTGTTTTATCTGGAGTTCAAGGTTATCCTTATTGGCATGATGAGTCTTACCAGACATAAAACCCAAGAAACTGAGCTAGGCATCTTGTCAGTGACAACTCCAGACTCTTTTTGGAACCCACCCACTCCTCTGTTGACATTCTTTCTGTCCTAGGATCCAGTTCAGGACACCATGCTCACCCGTGCTGTTACATCTCGCTAGACTGCGCAGGTCTGGGACATTTCCTCTGGCTTTCTTTGGTCTTCTTGGATAGTCCTGATCCCGAGTCCTGGAGAATGTCTCTGCACCTGAAATTGCCTGATATGTTCTCCATGATAGGACTTTCATCACCATCTTTTGAGAACAATGCTCTTGAGGTGGAGGGCCTTTCTTGTCATACCGTATCAGGGTATATCCATATAACCATTTAAAAACATCTCTGTAGTTAGGAGGGGCTATGTGGGATAAAGACAGAGAGCCTGAATGAGATGAGATAAGTCTACAGAAGAGCTCAGAAGGGATGATGTGATGGAAGGTTAGATTTAATCACCAATTTGACTCAACCTAGAGTCTCTGGGAAAGATAATCTCAATGAGAGATTTTGTACATCATATTGGCCTGTGGCCATGTCTGTGTGATGCCTTAACTAAGCTGATTGTTATGGAAAGGCCCAGCCTACTGTGGGTAGCACCATTCCTTAGGCATGGGATCCTAAACTGTATGAGAGTGGAAAAGCTGAGCTGAGCACAAGCAAGCAAGGGAGCACGCATGCTTTCATTTCTCTGTGATCGACTGTGGATGTGACTGACTGTTTCAAGTTCCTGCCTCGACCTCCCAACAGTGATGAACTGTGTATAACCTTGAATTTTATTTTAAACTGAAATAATCCCTTCTGTCCCCTAAATTGCTTTTTTTTTTTTGGTCAGGGTATTTTATTACCACAACAGAAAGGAAACTAGGATTGTGGCAAGCTGACAGTGGTGGTCTGTCTCCTCTAAAATCCTCTGAACAGACAGACAGGAGATGCAGCTTCTAGTCCAGGTCACATGCTAGCCAGTCTTCCGCGAAGACATCCATGGTGCTCCTCAAATCAAAAAGTTACTTCTTTTATTTCTGCAATAGAGAAAATGATACCTGAGACAATTTCTAACTCTTTAGTAATGTGATGTATTTTAACCTTTTTATTATTGTATGAAAATCTGATATGTGCATGTAATGTGTTTTGATTAAATCCATCCCCAGTTCCTACCCTGCAATTCTTCCCATACAACCCCTACTTTTTCCTCCGAGTTTCATGTGCCCCACCCCCACCTTTAAACCTACTCAGTCCACTTAATGCTGCTTATATGTACATGGCTGGAGGGCCATCTGATGGAGCATGGGTATCCTCTCAAGGGTCGCATCCCTAAAGAAAACTGGCTTAACGATGTGATTTTAAGAAGTGGGTCTGGGTATGTGTGACTGGTAAGGTGTCTGCTTAGCATGCCCGAAGCTCCATGCTCCATCCCCAACACAGCAGAAAGAGACAGCTTTCAGTGCCAAGCATTACCCACAACCCCGTTTCTTAGAGGAATGAGTTAGAACGCAGAATCACCAAGAGGTTTTGGTGTGTGCCGAGGGAGACAGCAGAGAGGCCATTCTCTGTACTATTTGGTACTTGTCACAGTTGTGTCCTAAGAATGGCAGACAACGGACTCAGAAAAAAGCAAGTTGCCAGCCAGCCTAGCCTACTTGGTGGGTAGATTTTGTCTCAAAGGAAAAAGGTAGAGGGTGCCTGTGGAATGTTACTTGAGGTTGTCCTCCGCCCTCCACATGTGCGTTGCATACACACACACACACACACACACACACACACACACACACACAGCCTAAGATAGAATGCCACAATTCTTTATTTGTCTTTGTGCTAGGGTCTCACCATTGTCCTCTATGTTACGATGGGTTAAGAAGCAAATGACATGATTTATTTTTGAAATGCTAGAAAGAGCACACGTTTTAGTCATTAAAATTCTTCTGATAGTTTTGACGCTTTGTGTAAATCTTACCAGAAATGAGGATGTTGGCTCGCAAAGTTGGATGCTCCAAGTCACCAACAATTTATCCAGTGCCTGTGATTGCAAAACCCCAAACATTTCACAAGAGCGGAAACCTCTAATTAAGCATTACACATGACGGAGTGGATTTGTTTTTAAATCCGTGGCTTATAATGCTTAGAGCTTTCAGATCGTGAACTGAGAGTTCTCTGTTGAGGTGAGAGAGTTAAGCTGAACATGGTTTTCCACAAGATTTTTCTTCCTCTGTGTGTCAAGCCTGATCCAGAACATTCTGCCGATGCTCCATCAGGCTCTCATGTATTGTAGTTTGACTGTGGGAATTGTGTGAGCTGTGAAATCAGGTTCTCTTTGTGGTAACAGTTGTTTAGAAGAACAGGAGGAGGAGGAGGAGGAGGAGGAGGAGGAGGAGGAGGAGGAGGAGGAGGAGGAAGGAGGCGAATGCGGAGGAGGCAGCTGGTGCAGCAACAACAGAAGTCTTGAGTGTGTTTCAAATGACTGAAGCCAGCAGTTCCAAGTCACGAGACAAGAAAGAAACAGGACCCTGAGTGTGTGTTTATGTTTCAATGGCAGACCGAACAATGCTCCAGAAGCCTTACACAGTGACTGGAGTCTCATAAGAGTCTGCTTAATGCATTGTCAGGTGCTGGCCCCACCCAGGAGCTGTTCTGCAGGGCAGAGGAGGGTGTGGGGGTGGGGGTGGAGAGTGCTCAGGTACCTCCTGGAAGAATAGAGGCATTGTAGTAGTGAGCCAGGCTGCCTGAAAGGGGCTTGTAAAGGCAGCTGCGGATGGTGCTGTCTTTTCAAACATACTTGAGCGCACTCGTGTCAATTTCAAGCCAGGCACGGGCAGGATTTCAGATAGCTTGAGCTGGCAGCCTCACAGAGCACTTAATTGTGAAACTTGAGCAGAAAATAGGCATGTTCTGGCTAACGCGGGTATTCACCTACACTTCTGTTCTGTTTCCAGAACATTGCCCCTGCCCCTTTGGCACTCTTAGAAGCCCCAGCCATCATTGCTGGGACAGCTTTGCCTTGTTCAGATGTGGCCCCCGTGTATCCAAATGAAATTGTCACTGCCGGGTGGTACAATGTAACGTGCTTTGACCCTGCATGATGACAGCCACGGAAAACAGACTTTTATTGCGTTTATTCTCTCAGAGAAGAGTCTCTGGTGACTCACAGCAGACGTCTACTTAGTTAGATCTGAATGAACCCAGAGTGAGCCATCTCTCTGCCTGCTGTCTTTGTGTTCTTAGAAAGAGCCCCCAGCAGGCTTGCCAGGCTGAAAACGGTGTTAAGATAAGATGATCGTACTTAGAACCCAGAAGGGATGACTTCAAACTTTCAAACCAGAGTAAAAATAGGAATAGGCACGTGGAGTGTCTAGCAGCCCATTTTCTTTATAGCTTGTTCTGTATTCACAAAATCAGCAGTTGCACATTGAAACCTTCAACTATGTTTGGTCTCTGTTTAAAAGTGTATGTCATTTGAGGACAAAGGGAAAGGCTTGATCGGTGGGGCTTTGCAGGCGACACTCAGTCTCCACTGCCTGGCGTCTCCGTGAGCTCACAAAGAGAGATTAACAGAGAAGGGACTCAGGCCTGCGCCTTCTGTCTTTAACCCCTAGAATAAGATCCCAGTGATGACCCATCTGTGGGAGTTAAGGGCGCCCATTTCCTCTCTCATTCATGTCTCTGCTAGGAGGAAGCTTTTCCTCAAAGAGGCTACCAGGAGTAGATCCTGAAGGAAGATAGCGAGACAGAATTAGAATTCTTTTGTTCCTAGAAAAGGAAGTTTCCTACTTTAAAAAAAAAAAAAACAACTTTACAGAAATAGGAGGAATATGTTAGAGGTTCTACTAGGTAGGAAATGTAAAGAGAGAGAACATTATATTTGCCTGTTCCTAAATATTTAGAATGAGGAAAATATAAGTCTTGCTTTTCTTATCCCAATGTCTTACAATTTGAGGCTTCTTGTCATTAAGTAATGAATGAAATTATATATATTTATATGTGTATTGTATATTTAAATTTTCATTTATGGAGTCAGAGAGATGGGTCTGTAATTAAGAGCATTTACTGCTTTTCCAGAGAACATGAGTTCAGTTCCCAACACCTACCTGGGGTGGTTCACAGCCGCTTGTAATTC
This sequence comes from Peromyscus eremicus, assembly GCF_949786415.1. Classification (NCBI taxonomy): domain Eukaryota; kingdom Metazoa; phylum Chordata; class Mammalia; order Rodentia; family Cricetidae; genus Peromyscus; species Peromyscus eremicus. Next base: position 110,426,178 of record NC_081422.1, on the reverse strand, counting down.
CAGCTCTAGGGTATCTGACTCCTTCTTTTGGCCTCTGCAGGTGTGACTGTCACACACAGACACACACACATATACAGACACAGACACACATATACAGACACACACACATACACAGACACACACACAATTATAGAAACAACAAAATAAAGGCCATATACAATTTATTTTTTGGAAATTCTTGCAGATGTGCCTGAGCCAGGGCAGCCTTGCCAAGATTAACATGGCAGTGGAATGGCTAACAGTGATCGCTCCTTAGATTGTACATGAGATGCTGACATTTTATACAAAAACTTCATTTTATGAATATTAGTATCTAGTATTAAATATAAAAAAGAATAGGAGAGTAGTGAAAATTCTAAAATGAAGAAATATGGTTGTGTGTGTGTGTGTGTGTGTGTGTGTTTAGCTTCCTCCTACATGTAGGGGCCCCAAATAACTCTCTCTAGGTGTCTTCCACATAGTAACTTTTTAATAAAAGTGCCACAGTGCTGATAACTATCCCACCATACTATTACTACTGCAGGCAGCAAGCTGTTGGCTGAATTGCCACAGCACAGGCTTTGACCATGGCTGAGTGTTAGTCCAGATCCCAACTCTACCACTTACTGGAGAGGTAGTTTATCTCCTCCAGCTTCCATGCCCTCGTTGATATGACCTGCCTGGCAAGGCTGCTAATTCAGTCATTTGGTGAACATCTATTGGATGCTTTCAACTGCCAAGCCACCTTGGGTGGAAGGAAGAAAAAGTCTCAGGTTAGCTCTGTGATATCCACCTGGGCAGCTATATGGGGATGACACATTGAGCAATGAAAACCTTGTCAAGTCCCATGAGCCCACTACAGTAGCTATGGCAGCAGATGATAATTCATGTATACATGTCAAATCAAACTTCTCCAGCCCTGTCTTATTACCCTTTCTTGCTTATTTTTATAAGAACAACTTGATAAAAGTATATAATCTCATGTTCACCTCCCCATACTTTTCTTCCCCCTAGAATGGAGTCTACTGAAAAATGTGAAGTGGTGATTCAACATTTTAATGGAAAATATCTGAAAACACCACCAGGCATCCCAGGTAAGAAATACCATCAGAAGCCACTAAAAGTGCCTAGGCTTATGGCTATTGTTAAATCATTTCCATACTGTGTATGTGAGTCGGGGGGGGGGGGGGGGCGGCTGTTGCAAAGATTTATTTTTTGTTTCTCTTTTTTTTCAAATATATGCAGTGTATGTATGGTGTATGCGTATGTGTACGTGAATACACAGGCCCATACACTCACATGAGAAGGCCAAAGGGGAATATTGGATGTCTTCCTTATCAATCCCCTTTTTATTCTCTTGAGACATGGTCTCTCACTGAACTGGAAGCTCACCATTTCGGTTATCCTGATGGCCAGTGAGCTCCAGGAAAGCACCTGTCTCCCTTCCCCAGTGCATAGCCATGCCGGGCTTTTACGTGGATTCTGGAGATTTGAACTTGGGTCCTCACACTTGTAGAGTGAGCATTTAACCCACAGAGACAACTCCCCAGTCCATAAATGTGTGTGTTTGAACACTATCTAATAACACGCTCTCAGACTTTCTTGGTGATTCTTCATGGTTCTGTGTTTGAATTTGTGCTGCTGATTCCCTGAAGTGGATTAGAAGAAAATCGGAGTCAAGTGCAGGTGTCCTTGAGATGAGGGATGCTTGTGACTCTCGACATGAGTGTTGAATCCTTCATCTGCCGTTTATTAAGTGGCTATGCAGTGATATTCATAGTATACCTGAAAGGCTTATACTGAACCCCAAACACCACTCTCCACTTACAAGAAAAATGTTCAAAGACAAGTAAGCACTTAGAAACTTTATGGCAATTTGACAGTCATGAAATCTGAGAGCAAAAATGTTATATTTTATAATAATATAAGTGACAGTTTGAGAAATTATTAAAAGCTCCAATCTATATTGTCCCGTAGCATTTTATATATTCTCAAGGCAGAAATCTTAAGAGTTTTATATACATTGTAAAAAGATACCACTTCATGTTATTAAGAGTTACATTTAACATAAAAAAATAAAATATATCATGTCTATCAGAATTATGAATGCTTTAACTTGGCTTAATCTGCTAGGGAATGAGAAAAGTATTTGATGTTGGATGATTACATTGAAATATAGTTCATGAAACTTGGGCATGGTGGTTCACACCTGTCATCCCAGCACTTGGGAGGTAGAGGCAGGAGGATCAGAAGTTCAAGGTTGTCTACAGTTACATAGAGACTTTAAAGACAGTCTGGGATACCTAAGATCCTGTCTACAAAACTGGTTTTGCATATAAAAAAATTAAGATTGAATGAAATGCTGGACTGGGAAAAAGTATAGTGTGTAAAGAATTTTTTAGTGATTGTTTGTTAATTTATGGCTCTTTTGATGATGACCTGTCTCAGTGGAAATATGCACATACATATGTGTGTATGTATGTGTGTGTGTGTATATGTGTGTATATTAAATTATATTCTGGGTTTCAACAATTACTGCTATAGCAAAACTATCATTGAAATCCATCAGAGGGTTTGGAAATTTGGCTTTTCTTTTCCTTAAAAATGATTGAAGTTGTATAGAGGAGAAAATGGGAAGAAAAAGAGAGGTTATTTATTTATTTATTTTGGTGGCATAGTCAGAGCTTTTGTCCTGACTTGATTGCTTGGGGAGGATGTTGGGAAAGCAGAAAGACCCTTTCTTAGGATATTTGGATGACAGAGAAGATGCAAAGGCAGATCATTAGTTAGTCAGTGAATGTGCATGGAGCCAAGCCTGCTTTTAGATTTGGTTAGCTTCCACAGAGAACGTCCCCCTGGGAACTAACTTCGTCATGATCTGCTTGGAGACATATGGTGTTGTTAAGAAAGGCTGTAACAGTTTTCTTCTCAGCATGGAAGCTGTCTTTGCATTTTAGGAGAAACACTGTGGGCTTTTTTTCCTGTTAGTATAAATAGACATCTCAAGACATTCTGCCCAGAACTGGCATTGAATTGAGGAGGTGTGTGTGTGTGTGTGTGTGTGTGTGTGTGTGTGTGTGTGTGTGTGTTATTTTTTGAGACAGTCTCCTGCTGAACCAAAAATTCAGCAATTTGGTGAGAATGGCTGGCTAATGTCTCCAGGGATTTGCCTGTCCTGTGTAGCAGGAATCTTAAAGAGTCTTATTAATAAAATCAAACCTGCCGGGCGGTGGTGGCGCACGCCTTTAATCCCAGCACTCGGGAGGCAGAGCCAGGCGGATCTCTGTGAGTTCGAGGCCAGCCTGGGCTACCAAGTGAGTTCCAGGAAAGGCGCAAAGCTACACAGAGAAACCCTGTCTCGAAAAAAATAAATAAATAAATAAAATCAAACCTGGAGCCAGGTATTGGGGGTGAATGCTGGTAGATCAGAGAGACAGAACAAGCCACAGCTATCTCACCTTGCCAGTTCCTCAGCTGGTCTTGTTTCCTCAGACTGGATGTTTCTGTGTCCTCATCCCAATGGCTCTCAGCTGAACTGTGCTGCTAGAAGCCTGAAAGCTTAACCAGTCAAATGCTTACCCAGGCCAAAATGCTTCTAGTTCCTGTTCCTCACGCCTTATATATCTTTCTGCCTTCTACCATCACTCCCTGGGATTAAAGGCTCACTCTCTGGGATTAAAGGCGTGTGTCACCATGCCTGGCTCTTTCCAATGTGGCCTTGAACTCACAGAGATCCCAGATGGATTTCTGCCTCTGGAATGCTAGGATTAAAGGCGTGAGTGACACAATTTTCTAGCCTCTGTGTCTAGTGACTGTCTGTTCTCTGACCCCAGATAAATTTATTAGGGTACACAATATTTTGGGGAATACAATACCACCACAGTCCTGCTTTTTCCCAATCTAGGATTACAGGCACACAACACCATGCCTAGCTTTTATGTGGGTGCTGGGGTCTGAACTCAGGTCCTCATGCGTGAGTGGCAAGCTCTTTACTGACTGAGCCTGCTTCCTAGACCCTGCATTTTCCTCATCTTAATCCCAGTTTACCCAACAGATGTCTCTATACACAGAAGGCATTGAACTAGGTGTGAATCATATGATTACATTAAAGAGTTAAACAAAAAGCCAACTATATGGAAATAATCATTAATTAAATTTTGAGCACAGATTTTTAACTTTATAGGTTGCTTCCTTTGTAGGGGAAAAAAGACTGAAACCCAGCTTGACCTGACCTGTTTGGAAATATTTTGTTTGGTTTTCCCCAAACTTATGGGTGATTAAAACAGTTTAATGCTAAAGTCCTTACAGATCCCTAAATGTCCCAACATCCTTCATGTGTACACAGAACATCATAGCTACACCCACTGGAAACACAGTGCATAACAGGGATTTGCTTTGAGTTTTTCAGCCCCTTGCTATCTCATGGGAACAAGGAAACTAAGAGCTTGCTCAGTTACAAAATACTTAGAGGTGGAGCTTTATGCTTCTGAGGCCTTCTCTCAGTAGAGTAGAATTAACTATGCCATGCTGATCACCAGGAGTTCTCGTTTGCCTTTATTTATGCATAGTTTTGGAAGTCAAATAGAGTTTAATAAAAGCTTCAAATGCTAACTGAAGATATTAAATCTTTGATATGTAAATCTGATGTGAAATACAAGCGTATGTCATAAGAAATAGGTTTTTGGAAGGTGTAAGAAAATGTCCCCATAGGATACAATGTGGATGTTGTGGCAGGTAGGATCAAATTGGGCATATGCTGCTTACTTGGATTGATGCTTGTAGTTTCTATGTGGATACATTTGACATACTATTTTCAGAACTCACATTTTTTAGACTTTAGTGTGTGTGTATGTGCATGTACATGTGAAAGTGTGTGAGTGTTGTTACATCCAGGCCATGGTGGACATGGGGAAGTGAGCAGACAGTCTTGGTGGTTAGGCCTTCCTTTCGTTCCATCTTGTTTAAGGCAGGGTCTCTCTTGTTGTTTGTGGCTGTGTACTCAAGGCTACCTGGCTGTGAGGTTCTGGGCATTCTGCCTTCATCTCCCATGTCTTGCTGTAGATACACTGTGATCACAGACACTCATACTAATCTATTCTGTTTCTACATGAGTTCTGGAAAGAGGGCATTGAACTTGGTGCTGATGCTTACATGGTCAGAGCTTTACATATGAGCATTGATAGAAACTCATTTGTTAATTGAATTTTCTCTTCCATTGCAAAGACAAAGAATTCAAGGTTTCTAGGATTTCTTACAGCACACAGAAGAGAATCCCCAGAGTGGTTTAAAAATATATTTATTATTTTGATTTATGTGCATGTGCTTGGTAATCTGTATGAGTATTTGTGTGGGGGTGCCAAGGGCAGCCAGAGAAGTTGTTGGATCCCTTGGAGCTGGAGTTACAAAAGATTGTGAGCCAATGTGGGTGCTTGGATCGAAATGGATGTCTTCTGGAAGAACATCAAGTGTTCACAACCACTGAGCCATCTCCAGCCTTGTTTCTTTCTTATTTTCTTTCTTCAAGTGACCAGTTTTCTAACTCTTTTCAGTAGGATACTTGAGAGAGCTTGTCCTTGCTGGTGGACATACTAATAATTTTTAAAATAAAGTTAATTGATATGGCCTTCTTGAATCAAAAATAAGGGTGAATATGATCAAACCCATTGTACAGAATTCTCAAAGAACTAATTAAATAAGAGTTCAAAAAATTGATAACTCCAGTCTTCTGCTTTAGCGTCGTTCAATGTGTTTGGGGTCACTCAGTACAAGGGAAGAGAGTGGGATCTGTGGTTGGTATGTAAAATGAATAAAAAATTTCTTAAGAAAAAAAAAGAAGTCTGTGGCTTTGTGGACGTGCACATGGATGCCTTCAATGTAGCGATATTTAAAGCTGTGTGTGAGGAAGCCATAGTCTTGTGCAGTGACCTGGGCCACTGTGTCATGAGAAGGCTGTGGGTAAGGTCAGATGTTGACTCACTCCACCACCCTGTCTCACTCTTTGTGAGTACAGAGCTGTTGGTGCTAAGTTGATACCACTCCCTTCTTCACTTGAGGATGATTGTGGAAGGATGCACACACTGCAGAGCACACAATGGTATTCTCATTCTGTCTCCCTTGGCAATGACGGTGACCCTTGTAGGATCTGCAAGGCTCATTGTTGTGTCCAGGTAATCACCTCTCTCATCTCCTGATCCCTGTGGTGCCATTTCTACGAAGGATCAAGAAAAATGACTACTTGAATACCAAGTCTTGACATGGTTATAAATTGTAAATTCAGGACCATCACTGTTAAGCGCATTTGCAAGGATATCATCTAACATTGATCTCATTTACATAGTCAACACCATTTATGTTTTGATTGTAGTGGGAATAATTTGCTCATTAAATATTAGTTACATTGTTGTTTCTCTTTGTGACATACATCAATGTGATTTTGAAGGGAATGATGTAGATGCCACATTTTGGATCATCCCAGCTCTCTCTATATGGCAAGATGCTTTCCACTGATACATAAGAGGTCTAATGTTAATAAGGACATCATGAATCATTCCATTTACACTGTTAGAGCATCACCAAATGGTTCAGATGCTGATCAACTGGATCAGGAAAGAAGAAGGGGGATGGGAAGATAGATGATAAATATGTATAGATAGATAAGTGTAGTATAGATAAATGACAGATAGATATGTATAGATAGATAGATGGATAGATATAGATGATAGGTAGGTAGGTGATTGGTAGATGATAGATAGACACATATAGATAGATGGTTGACAGACAGATAGTTGATAGATATAAATCTAGGTAGTTGGATAGATAGATGCCAGAATCAAACTGTAAAGCATTAGGACACCTGGCTGAGGAAGCTAAAAATGATCAAACATTACTGTTGCCACTGACAGATAGGAAGGTGAGGCCAACCTCACATATTAAATGGTGTCAGTCATTTGAACATCACATCAGTACCATTAGCAGAAAGAGATCCTGCAATATATGCTCCTTTCTATAGAGAGCAAAGACAACACAGTGTTCCATAAATGTTACATGTCCTATGTATCGATCTTGATATTTCCTGCACAAAATGAATGCTCATTAGTTGCTTGCCTGCCTCACTCCAGGCATTTCTGTGTTCTGTAATGAATTACATAGCTATGTTGGGCAGCCCCAAAGCATTTTATTTTCACCTAGCTAGCCAAAGCCAAGGATAAGTTCCCAGATACTTCAGGGCTCTGTATGGCATGAACTCGAAAGGATCGCTTTCAAAGAAGCCCTGAAGCAGAGTGACCCACAGTATGGGAAAGGCTTTCACATGTAAGGACAGCTATTGATAAGCACGACCTGCACTCTGTATTGTAGGAAAATAAATCATGTTCTATTCTCAGATGAGACTTCTGCCTGTGAGCACATGTTGCTGTTTGCAAAGCTGTCTTTCTAGAAGAGAATGGAATAATCCATTTCTGTTCTTAAGATTTTCTTATAATTAGATAATTATTCCTAATCCCAACTGAACTCCAGAAAATCCAAGAGAGTTGAAAGGTAGCTTGCTGCATTATGGAATGTTTTCCGTTTTTAACAGACCTTGTTCACAACAGCAGTTTGGACTAGAGAGTAAGAACTAGAAAAATCCTATCTTCTGTGATATAAATTTGTTTACCCTTTATCTTCTTGATGTAAATTCATTGTTTCTTTTGTCTTGAAATAAGTAACACTATGTAAATTATGAATGTATATGAACACTTCATGAGAGTGTCAGAGAAAAATTTCGAAGAGTGGTTTTTGTACAACATTCAACCCAATTGGGTATCAGTTTTGATTTTACTTAGTAAGTGGGTTTTAGCAATACTTAAGGGGTGTCATTTTTCTGTTCTTTCATTTTTCCTTAATTTTTAAAAAATTTCTATGAATGTCTGTGCACCTTTCAACTCTCTTGGATTTTCTGGAGTTCAGTTGGGATTAGGAGTAATTATCTAAGAATAAGAAAATCTTTAAGAACAGAAATGGATTATTCCATTCTCTTCTGGAAAGACAGCTTTGCTAACAGCAACATGTGCTCACAGGCAGAAGTCTCATCTGAGAATAGAACATGATTTATTTTCCTACAATACAGCATGCAGGTCGTGCTTATCAATAGCTGTTCTTACATGTGAAAGCCTTTCCCATACTGTGGGTCACTCTGCCTCAGGATCTCTTTGAAAGCGATCCTTTCGAGTTCATGCCCTACAGAGCCCTGAAGTATCTGGGAACTTATCCTTGGCTTTGGCTAGCTAGTTGAAATATGCATGCAGTAACTGTGGAGGCCAGAAGAGGAGGTTGATTCCCATAGAACTGGAGTTACAGATGGTTGTGGCTGCCACGTGGGTGATGGGAATTGGACCTGGGTTCTCTGCAAGAACAGCCAGTACTTTTAACCACTGAGCCATCTCTCTGGCTCCTTACCTTCTTTCTCTTCTTTTGAGATGAACTCTCATGTCTCTCAGGCTGGCTGCTGGTCTGGAACTCACTCTATAGCCAAGAATGAAATTGAGCTTCTAATCCTGCTGTTCTGGCCTCCTGAATGCTGACATTACAAGAGCTAGGACAGGCATGCAGGGCTTTGTGCTCACTTGGAAAGCACTGAAGAGCTACATTTTCACAAAAATTCTAGATTATTTCTATGTATTAAATACATAGCAGATTTGTAGAAAAGAAGTAGAATTATTGTTATTGTTGTAATATTGTTAGTAAACTCTGGGAAACAACCAGAAAATATTATGGTCAGTGGTGTCTTCAATTTTGTATGAATTGTTTGGCAAGTGACTTGGTCCAATCTATCTTAGCCTTCTGTGGACCACACTGGCCTTAGCAATGGTAAACATGTAACTGATTTAATATAGGAGAAGAAAAGACAAGGGTAATACAATTGTAAACTGGATAATGTGTTAAATAGAAAAGACACAAATTCATCTGGAAGAGACCACAAAGGTCAGAAAAAACAGAATTCTGTGCCTCATACCCATCCCCTTCTATCATCTGTACTTTTAGTTATAGGTGATAATGGCCATCTCCAGGACCTCTAATGCATCTCACACATATATACACTTATTTTGTCCACTTTCCCACTTTGGAATAAAACTGACCAGGGCTCAACCAACCCAGGCCTTATGCAAACTTGGAGATGTGTCATCCCCTGGAATAACCCTGAACTTGTGGGATTGACCCTAGAAGCCTCACACATACTGGGTAGGTACTATGGCATTAAATAATATTCCCAGGTTAATTCATTTTTTAAGTTTGAGACAACATCCCATGAAGTTGCCCAGGCTAACTTTGAACTTACTCTGTAGCCCACACTGACCTTGAATTTATATCTTTCTTATGGTAAAAACACCCTGGCAAAAGTAACTTAAGGGATAGTAGACTTGTTTCAACTGACAGTTCCAGGGTACAGTGACTGGGAAGTGGAGGTAGCAGTAGCTTGAAGCAGCAGCTCCCATCATATCTGCAATCAGGAAGCAGAGAATGGTGTATGCTGCTGCTCAGCGCCCTTCTCCACTTACATAGTGCAGGATTGCAGCTAGGGAATGGTGCCACCCACAGTGGACAGGTCTTCCCACCTCAATTAACACTACCAAGATAGTCCCACACAGGTATGCCCAGAGGCTACTATTCTAGATTCTGCCACTAAAAACTAACCATCACAACCTATGACTGTCACTCTTCCACCTAGTCTCAGCCTTCCAGTTAGCTGGAATTTCAGGCTTCTAACACCAGGCTCAGAAAAAAATGAACATCTCAAGAATGCACAGAAGTTCCCTGGCCTGTATTTTTGTGTCTTGGCAATGCCATTGCTTTTCTTTGCCAGAAGAATGCTACAATGCTTATTGTCAATAAACTCCAATATTATCACATGTAGATTTTAATTGTTACAATACTTTCAAAGCTCTAGTGGTCATATGTATACATGTAGCATCAGAATGTGTGTGACCTCTGATTATTGAATGAGGTTGGGACAGAGAGTCTCATATTCATCTCCATGATGAAGACTATCTTCATCACTAATTTCTAAAATACTAATCATGTTTAGGTGTGTGCGCATTTCTGAATGGGAGGTTTGACAGTAAAACCTTCCCAAATCCACAGTAAATTGTTAATTTTGTTTCTAAGATAGCGTTGGGCTCTGCCTCCTGTCAGTGTTGCTAATGAGTAAGCTATTTAAGTGTCTACCCAAGTACATCTGATTAGCAAGCAAAGAGTGTTGAGTGGCTTAAGACCAATTAAGGCACAAGCCAGGGAGAGCAAACTGAATAATGAAGCACTTGGTGCACTTCTAAATAGACGGTTTTATTTAGTAGATTTCATTTAAAACAAATTCTAACCCATTCCTGGATAAATGGCTAGTATTCTGAATTAAATGTATTCCAATCTCTGCCAGCAACTGTCAAGATGCCTGCCATATATCCAACTCATTACTTAAGATCTTATTTTATTTTTAACAATGAAGTCTGCAAAGACAAGACTTTAAGAAGACTGTGAATGGGAAGACTCATTAGGCAGGCTCTGTAGTAGCCTTCATTTGTTTATCTTATTATCTACCGCCTCTGACTTCTCATGTCTTTAAGCCCATGATTGATAGATTAATTATTTTTCTATTATTTTAGCCTTTTCCAGTTTCAAACCAGAAACATCTCACAAATGAATGTACTTGTGTCTTATTTTCTGACTTTATGTCTTTCAAAGTCATCTTTGTCCCATGGGCTGTCAATTATCTCTAAACATAACACAACAACAACAACAACAACAACAAGAAAAAGAATGTTGACATTTTTCTCCCCCCACCAGCCTCTTTTTAAAGAGCTATTTTGTTTTTTATTCATGTGTGTGTATGTCTGTCTATTTTCTTTAAATAATTATTTCACAAACTCTAGGAATACAGGTACTACACTTTGCTGTTTGGTTCAGGCATCCAAACCAATGCTCCGAATGCAGCAATAGTAATAATGATTATTTGCTAATTGATAAATAACTAATTTGTTAATATACAGACTTGGTGGGCAGGACCCAAAGAACTCTTGATCCTACCTTTCAGAACTGTAAATATGTTGTTGACATACAAAAGAGGAATTAAGTAATTAAACCAGACTCAAAATAGAAAAATTGTGTGGATTGTCTGGCGAGCCAAATGATGCCACAGGCGTTCTTAAAAGTTCAAGTGATCAGAATAAAGCAGGGTAGAAAGTGGAGCCACCACTGTTGGCCTTGACTGTGGAGGAAGGCAGCTAGTCATTAGAAGCTGAAATGTCAAGACCTTGGGTTCTCCCCTCAAGCCTCCTGGATGTGCTATGTGTGTGTTGAGTTTAGCTCATTGGACCTGCGTGTTACCCACAGACCAGTATGATACAATTCTATGCTCTCTATGATGTGTGATGTGTTAAGACACAGACAGACATCGTACACATTTGATTAGAAGAGAAATCTTATACACTAGTTTAGGACTTGTTTTAAATTAATTTCACCCAAGCAATGTTACATTGTTCAACAACTGCTCATATGTAAAACAGGAGAAAAACCGCCTTATTTTAACTTAGTTTCTTTATGCCTTTTCAGTAGGATGGGTTAGGGAAGACTATATAACATTGAAAAGAAAACCCTTAAGCAGAGAGGTCTTTGAATCTCAGAACACATTACTTTTTGTAATTATATATTTTAAATCGGCTTATAAACCAGTGGCTTTAGATGAAACATTTTCATACATTCTTAGTTTTGGTTAATCTACCCCCACTCCATACCCTTTCCAATCGCTAGTCCCACTTAAACTTTTAACCCTATCATCTTCACCCTGTCTGTCTTCTTTCATATCACAAGAACACATGATTATTTTTTACCCACTAAAATAACAGTTGAACCAAATGACTATCCGAAAGCCTAAAATATGCTATGAAAAGTTATTAATTAATGCAAATATGTTTCTCTTAGATTTCAACTTTAATATCACGTTGGTAATTCCCAATATTGAAAAAGAAGAGGGACTGAGAGGGCAAAGAGACTTATTGTAGCTGATATCAGGTGCAAATTTTAAACGATGCACCATCCCCATTTACTCCCATGAAATGCTGTGTCCTCAAACTTCAAATGGTTGTGTTCCTTATGGAGGTTTAAACTTTAGACACAAATTAAAATTTTCACAGGTGCTGGAACAGTAAATATAAATATATATGATAGGATAACAAAGAGAATTCTTAAGATTCAATGATTTTTAAAACTTCCTTGGGGCCAGCAGGAAAAGGGTCTTGCCTGGCAAACAAGCCTGGTAAACTGGGTATAATCATCAGAACTCACATAAGGTGGAAGGAGAGAACTGACTGTACAGAGTTGTCCTGTGAACTCTACATGTGCCCCACAGACAGGCCCACGAGCCAATCTGATGGAGACTGGTCTTTAGTTGATGTTCTGTCTTCCCAAGTATGTCAAGTTAAAAACTAAGATGAACTCTCATAGATGGCTGGTAGCTTGGAATAAAATGCTGTAGCAGAGACCTCCAGGGCTCCATAAGATCCTTTCTGACAGTCTGCAAGTGTTTTCATAATACTCATACATTGTTGCTTTTGCACTCTGATTTTTCTCTCCATTGGAGACCAGTGCCCCATAGGCTACTCAGTTTCTGTTACTATGAAGGACAAGATGCAGAAAGCCATCTGTCCTCTACCAGCTACTACAGAAATTATAGAGATTTGTTGCTGGTGACAATATTTTTATTATTTAAAGAAGGCTTTTGCTCTGTTGCCTAGGCAGACCTCAGATTTTCAACATTCTGTCTCTGCCCCACAAATTCTAGGTTTATAGGTATGAGCCACTATAATACTTTCCAAAGTTTAATACAAGGCTACATTTACATTATTTTGATGTTGAGAATAACTTTAAAAAATAAAAGTGTTTGTATTGACTTTCAACTTGTCTATCACTGCTATTTGAAAGTAAATTAAGTAGAAACCTTATATGTGTGTTTTGTAAGTGTGAAATCTCAATAAATATTATATAGATACAGCCTGTAAATGAGAATTCAATAACTCTTCAGGAGTTATTGTCCTAAGAGAAAGAGAGAAAACCTAACCAACCTTGGTTACTCTTGGTATAGTAAAATTTAAATCTTTTACTTTATCTAAGAGCCAACCAGGATAAAGTTGAGTGAGGATATCTTCCAATTTTTTTGAAAAAAATCATATTTTGATAGACTAGCTATGTTCTAGAAAGCTATTTTATTAGGAATAATTGAGGATGAAAACTCATTTCAACATGTCACATACTGTTTTGTATAAACAAGTATGTGTGTAACAGTCTGCAGTGTCTTATTTTATTGAATACAGGGGCTACAGTGATTTTTAAAAATATTTGCATTACCATTTTTATTAGTAAGTAGCATAGTGCTTGACAATGTGTGAGTGTTTCATGAAGGGGTATAGAAACCACAGGCAGGAATTGTGCAGAGGGAGCTGACAGAAATTTTGAGTGGCCTGTGAGCCTGCCAGATGTGAGATTGAGTCTGAGACAAACAGCAGAGCCAGAATGTTAACCACAGATATGGCATGAGGGACTAGGCTGTCACATAGCCTATAGTATTGCTTTTGGTCAATTCTGACTTCTGAACCTTCCGGTAGACTCCGCCATTAAGCTGAATTCCCCATGTGGAATGCACTAAGGAAGAACATTCTAGTCACTAAGTTACTAAATGATAGGTAACACCTTAGCAACAAGGGTTTAAACCATAGCTGTAATGAAACACTCTGTGTGTGATAACTAATCTTGTCAGCATGATGGGATAACAGTCACCATGGAAACAAGGCTCTAAGGAATGTTGTTGAGAGATTTTCTGGATTAGGTTAATTGACCTGAGATGACCCACTCTAAATGACCCCATTAGCTGGGGGGTCCAGACTGAATCCAAAGGAGAAGGTGAGCCAAACTTAGAATCTGTCTCTCTCTGCTTCCTGACTGTGTGTGCACGTGACCCACTGCCTCCTACTCTGGCCATCACTCATCCAACTGTGAGCCAACATGACCCCTCCCTTCCTTGAATTGTTCTAGTCAGGTACTTTGTCAAGGCAACGAGACAGGTAACTAATACAATATGCTATTTGTGCTCACATAATGTTTTGCTTCCTTGAGGAAACATTGAATCTTCTTTTTCAGAATCACATCATGAATTCTTTTAAGCTATTGCATTTTTAAACTAGTTTGTAATATTGCATTTGTAAACTTGTTTCTAAGGAAATTGTTGACCTGGTCATTCATAGCAACTAATTATCATTGTAAATGGATAAATTGATGCCATAGCTAACTTAATATCAATTTTCTCATTTAATTTTTTATATACAGATATATTAATGTAGTGGATCCCATCTGACAGCCCATTCATTTCTTTTAATGCAACAAAAGCATTTGCCATCTTTGCTATACTTGATGTTACTGATGCAAAGAACAACATTCCTCCTGCTTACGATGTTCTTCCTGTGAGAATCTCATGACTGAGACCCTTTTTGCCTTCTGTGGATTAAATTGATAAGACAGTTAATGCTGTGGAGTGTGCCTCTTAGCCTGTGGAAGAGAGGAAGCTTGACCTTCTTAAAGATTTATTTTTAGCTATATGCATGTAGGAGGTGACACTGGACATGGGCACATGTGAAAGTAGGTCCCCGGAGAGTTCATAAGAATGAGTTACATCCCGTGAAGCTGGAGTTACAAGTCAGTGTGAGCCACCTGGCATGGGTGCTAGGAAGCAAACGCAGGTCCTCGGCAAGAGCGGGATACACTAGTGACCACTGAGTCATCTCTCAGCTCAGGCCTTCACTTGTGATGCTGTCCCTCCTTTGAAATTGAATTAGTCGTTGAGCTCCTCACCAAGCTCCTGATGAAACCTCTTGGTTCCGTCAGAGTCCAGAAGTATCTGTTTTACAAATGCATTAATGAGTTTAACAGAGACTGTATAGCTTCTCAGAGTTCTGTGGGATGCAGTACTATTGGTTCTACTGTTGATCTGTTGGCATTGTGAGAATATTGCCAGCAATATCTACCTTCTAAACTATGAGTACAATGTAGCAGTAGAAGCCTATGAACTGCAGCCCTTGGTGGATATTACCTTACATCCAGGCGGTGTAAAAGATGGCTTTGAAGGAAGGGAAAGAGGGCTCAGCTCTTGTTGTTCTTCCAGAGGACCTGGGTTCATTTCCCAGCACCAATATAGCAGCTTACAAACATCTGTAACTCCAGTTCTAGGGAACCTAACGCCTTCTTATGGCCTCTGTGGGCACTGCATCCACATGGTGCACAGGCATACATGCAGACAAAACACCCATACACATTTAAAAATAATTTAAAAAAATTAAAGCTTGAAAATAAATAAATCCCTGAAAAAAAACAAAAAAAGATACCAGGGCTGAACTTAATGGTTTCATACCTTCAGTCCCAGTACCCAGGAGGCAGAGGCAAACATCTCTGTGAATCTGAGATCAGCCTTCTCTACATAGTGAGTTCAGGCCAGACAGGGCTACAAGGGAAAAAATGCCATTGATAGCAAGGTAAGGGCTAGTTTTCATTTAGAGACGCATACACAGTTGACATATCTTGTTCTAAAATGAGTTCAGAAGTTTACAGTTTCATCCACACACAGAAAGAAGAGTGAGAGGAGAAAGGGGGAGAGTGAGAGACTGAGGGAAGGAGGGAGGGAGAGGAGGAAGAGGAAGAGAGGGAAGAGAGGAAGAAATGGAGAAAGTGAGGGAGGAAGAAGAGAGGGGGGATAAGGGGATCAGAGAGATGGAGAGAGGGAGAGGGGAGGAGAGGGAGAGCGAGAACCAGAACCCACCCTCAATGATGTACTTCCTCTAACAACGCTCGACCTCCTGAAGGTTCCATAACCTCTGCAGACAGCACAGTGCCACCACTGGTAATCAAATGTTCAAACACATGAGCATATGGAGTTCCCATTCAAACCACCATGGCACCACATGCTCATGTAAGTGTAGACTGTCATTATTGTAGATAAATCAACTGCTAGTCCTTTTAGGAACCAAGATTCTACAGTCAGTCACTTTGACCCTCTAGGTATCAGGACTCAAAATCACTAGCCCTACTGTCATTAACATAGAAATTCTTCTCAAATATAAATACTATTCAGCTTGTGTAAATTTGTGTGATTTCCAATTCTCTGTTTCTTAACTCTCTCACCATGTCACATTTTTTGTGGTTACTGTTAGTTGCCAAACTGATAGAATACAGAATCACATGGGAGATAAGCCACTGGGCATGCCTGTGGGATATTTTTCAATTATATTCATTGAAGTGGGAAGACCTGCTACTGTGGAGGGCACCATTCCCTGCTTGGACCCTGGTCTGTGTAGGAAGGAGGAGGGAGCTGAGCAGCAGCATGCATCCCTCTCCGCTTCCTAACTGTGGATGTGATATGAGCAGCTGCTTCAAGCTCCTGCAGCCATTGTTTTCCTACCGTGATGGGTCATACCCTTGAACTATGAGCTGAAATAAACCTTTTCACCCTTAAGTTGCTCTTGGTGGAGTATTTTATCACAGCAACAGGAAAAGATGCTAAAACACATATTGCATTGCTTTCTCCTATCCTGGGTGCCCATTTGTGATAAAGACAACTGATGAGTAATTGCTGTATAGTTAACTTGACCCACGGGATGGCAGAATCGTGCCTTTTGAAATCCCATCATGTCCTCTGGTAACTAGCATTTGCACATAGGATACTTAATATAGACACTGAACTGAATTAAAAATAGTTGAATACATTAGTGAGGTTCCTAACGCTTCCTTAATTCTCTCTAAATACTGCATTCAATTAGCAGATGTGTACAAAGTGAACACGGAGGCCATCAACTATGATGACTCCACATGGAAACATTTGGCCTAATATGTTCTTCTTTGTAGATTTTAAAATATTTATATCCTGAAAGCTTTCTTTGGGGTGGATGGTAGTGAAAAAAACTCTTTACTTTCAAAAATGAGAGGTGCCTTTTCATCTCCATGAAGGTCACATACTCCCTTCCTTGCGCTTCTACTTTGTGTTGCTCCCTCCTCCAGATGCAAAGTTAAAACACAAAGTAATGGCCTATGGAAATTAAAAGAAGCAAGAGGAATATAAAATAAATGTGGTGGAACACCAAGCATGCTGTTGCTTGTTACCATTAATCCTACAACTAGTAATTAGATGTGCTTTTCCAGTGTATTTGAATGTGCAGCTACGCCTCTCAAAGATTCCTGTTTTCCTAAAATTTCCTGCAGGGATGTCCTTGTACATAGACTGAATGCCCTATACCATGTACAAGATGACCTTGGCTTTGACAGGCACTGTTGTTTTGATAAATATTTATATGATTTTCTCTTGATGGTTTAACAAAGTCCTTGGCCAACAGCAAATGGATCTTCTCCTGTGGACCTTTATTAGCTGCTCATTCAGAAAATTTTCATTGACCACTTTTATTTACAGAGTTATCTCTTGCTGCCTGAGTCAGGTTCTGCAGATAAATGAATTGGTCTTGGATTCAGGAGAATTATTTTTCTCTGCCCTCACTCTTCAGGGGGCATCATCATCTTTGAGTTCTGTCTTTTAATTTCATTGTTTAAGTATCTGCCATTTTCTGTATATCTGTCTATAAAGTCCCTCCTCTCCCTTCTCTTCCCTTACCTTTCTTTTACTCTTTATCTTTTAATCTTCTCTCTGTTTTTTTCTTTCTCTTCTAATGCTTGGTTTGTTCTGTCTTTTTGCCAGGAGGGAGTGAAGTCACTGTGTGCTGACTAGCATCCTTGCTGCATTACCTGTCTCAGTTCGATTCTCCAGACACCCCTAGATATCTAGGCGCTATTCTCTTTGGGAGATTAGGAGACTGAGATTTGTAGGAAAGAGGTAAATTGCCTGGGCTCAGACAGAATAAATGAACTAACAGCACTATATCTAACCATGGTGCTTATTAAATGTGTGATGTTATACAGCTTTCTTAAATCCTCTGTGCCCCAATTTCCTTATTGGCAAAATACAGAAACCCACAGACCTTTGTGTACGGATGTTAAGATAACTACTCAACTCCGTAAACCTTTGAGAATGTTACTGGTGAATACTACCAGCCCTGCAGTACTCATCCTTATGCTGGAAGGCATGTAGAAAGACTATAGTCTTTCCTTGGGTAGAGAGGTGCGATAAACTAACAAGAATGAGAGCTGCGTGAAATGCAGCAGCCTTCCTATCATCCCTACAACTGGATGGCCAGTTTTCTTCCTTTAGTAAGTAGGGTGAAAATTAATACCCTCTACGTGGCACTAGGGAGGTAGCTCACAAGTGTGAGGAGCTGAGTTCAAATCCCCAGCACTAAAGTAAAGGCCATTCATGGCAACGTGTGCCTAGAGTCCTAGCTCTGGCTTGGGATAGGGGAGACAGAGATTTTTTTTAAGGATTTTGGTGGATTTTTTGGAGCTCATTGGCTAGATAATCTAGGCAAACTGGAGAGCTCTGGTTTCAAAGAGAGAACCTTGTCTCAAAAGATAAGGTGGAAAAAGGTTGAGCTTTCTCATCTTTCCCATCTAGCTTCCACATGCACACACACACAAATGCATGTGCACCCCTCCATTCTCATATGAACACACACAGAGAAGGATGTGTGTATACATACAGCACACACACTAAACTAGATTTGGTAAAAATTGCATATTCAGTTAAATGTTTCCCTTCTTTAGTTTCCGCTCAGGAGGCCCTTGATTACTTCATGCTCATGCTAGTGTGCACAAGAATGAGGACATTGGCTGTTGCTTCCTGAAAATGATGTGCTTTGTAGATTGGTTTTAATGAGCAATTCTTTTGTTTTAAAGAAAACCAAGTTGTTTTTGGAAATTTCCTCTCAAGATACAGTATTTCCTTAGAAACTAAGCATTGGAGTGCTATTCCCTCACTGTTCTGAGTAGAATATAAAATTTAAGAGTGAGTTCCAGGAAAGAGGGTACAATATTAAAAAAGCCTCAATTAGAATGACAGACCCGTATTTTCCCCATCTGGTCGCCATCTGTCTGTACTCTTTTCCTTGAATGGACGACAGGAGCCATGGAAACCAAGTGGGGCCTAATTGTGTTTGCTATTTCCTTCAATTCCTGGGGTGCAGAAGGAAAAGACATTGCTATCAGTGCTGCTCTCAGTGCTGAAAAGTTCCATTTAGAAAATTGATTACCACTGCTACCTGATTCAAAAGACCTAGAGAGAGTCCCTTCTATGGTTATTAAGGAGTTGTAAATCCCAGTTATAAAAGAAAGCAATATCTACTGACATGAAAACAATTCCTCCAATTTTAGATTAAGATAATAAAATAAAATCTTTTTTACTATATCCTTTACAGACATTAATTTTTTTTTTAATTTTTCAAATGTTTTATGTGTATGAGTGTTTTGCCTGCATCCATGTCTGTGTACCATGTTTATACAGTGTCTGCTGAGGCCAGAAGAGGGCATTGGATCACCTGGAACTGGAATTACAGATGGTAATTCCCATGTGTAAACCACTTTGTGCATGCTGTGCTGAGAATTGAATCCAGGTCCTCTGCAAGAGCAATTGGTGCTCTTAATGGCTGTGACATTTTTCAAGCTCCCTACAATAAAATCTTAGTAACACAGTAGAAAGTCTAATATGATCTTTTTGAAACCCACCTGTCCCATGACAGTGTGCTATCCTTAGTATTTATAAATATTTGTTTTATTTTCCTTCAGTCATTCATTGTGTTACTTTGAATAAAAGAATGACATAAGAAATTGTATTTCAGTGTGATTGATGAACACACATGGGTAAAGGAACAATAAAAAGACCAGAAAATGGGAGTAAAGGGAAGAATTGGGGACCACGAAGAAAGATCAGTTGATAGTGTGCTTACTGCAGAAACAGGAGAATCCATGTTTGCTTTGCCCAGGACCCACATAAAAAGCCTAGTGTGGTGGCACACCCAAGCAATCCCTCTCTGTGGCTGTGCAGACAAATGCATCTCTGGTTGCTTCCTGACAACTAGTCTTGTTGAATCAGCGAGTTCCAGGTTCAATGTGAGTCCCTGCCTCAAAAACCAAGGTAGGAAGTGGTTGAGGAAGACCCTAATGTTGACCTCTGGCCTCTATATGCTCACACACATGGAGTGGGGGTGGGGGGACTAGAAGATAAGTGAACTCTGCAGAGATAGAAGAGGGGGAGAAATTGCATAGCATAGGGGAATACAGGTGTCCTGCCTTCAGTGTTTCAAATATTCTGTAGACTCCATTCTGAAAACAAAAGAGAGCAATATATCAAGTTTAAAACAATATTAAAACACTGTCAAATATGCAGTAAAGTTTCCCATGGTTTGTTTTCTGTTTTGAGACAGTCTCTCTATGAAGCCCTGGCTGTCCTAGAACTCACTACAAAGCCCCGTTTGGCCTGGAACTCACAAAGACCCTCCTGAGTGTTGGGATTAAAGGCCTGTACTGCCATGCCTGGCTTTAAAGTGCCTCCCGCTTGAAGACTGAAAACACAGGGCTGGGGAGATGGCTCAGTTAAAGTGCCTACTTTGCAAGCCTGAGGACCCAAGCTTGCTCTCTAGTGCCCATGTTAAAAGCCAGCTGTAGGGCCTTCTGCTTGGAATTTCCCCACTGGAAAGGCACAGAAAGCTGCATCCCTGGATTTGTGGCCACCCAGCCTCATTTATGTGGTGAGCTCTGGGCCAATGAGAGACCCTATGTCAAAAAACAAGGTGGACAACTCCTAAGGAATGACTTATAGCTTTCACAAGCCCTTGCATCAGCATGCACACATGTGCATACATATTCATGCGTGTTCCAATGCATACAACACACACAACATGAAAACACTTTCAGCTGAAGTTCTTAATTGAGCGGTATGTGTCTGAAGGGCACAGAACATTGTGAAGATTCCCTATTTAATTTAGTGAATGTGGTAAGTACTCCTGGACATTTTGTGGTTTAGATCTATGAATTTTCAAAGAGCATGATTCATTCATGAGTAACCCTGGCTCTTACTATAATCATTAGAAAACTCAGCCTTGATGGTTTCCTGTGACTTTCAGAGCTCTCAGAAGTATTCTCCTGGGACCCTTTTACAATGATCTAAGACTCTCCAGCCAGACTCCTGCCATGTCCACCTACCTACCTTTCATTCCTCTGGCGTTGGGGATTACCAAATGTTTTACAGGAACAGATTAAGAACTCTGGAGAATCAGTTAATTTTCAAAGAGGCTACATTTTGTATCTCTACCACTTTACCTACATTTTGAGTCAGCTAGGCGGATTTTTGAAGTTTAAAATAAGGAGATTTTTTACTCCCAGTGGTAAAATATTTATACTTTGATATCGAGTAAAATTTTGCAGTTAGCATGATCTTTGATATACAAATGCAATTTCCATTTACTTTTCAAAGCTCTTGATTCCTTGTGCTCAATGTCCCCTGACATGGTGCTGTGAAGATCCAGTTTTATTTGCTCCTGTTTCCTTCCTGTCTTCAATATTAGGCTTGGATAAGACAAGGCAAGATCTGAACGTACCTCCCGCATCCCAGCCCTGTTAAAAGGTACACTAGTCTGTCTATGACATCGTGCAAGAGACTGCTCAAGTCCTGTTTTTAAAGAGCCTCTCATTCACAAATGGGGTGAAGAGGTGAGCAGGATTGATTTCTTTCTTTCTAAGAAGGGCTTTATGTAAATGCTGCCCAGTAAAAATGCATTCCTATTTCCCAAATTGATCCCATCTTAAAGCTTTGTATTCAATTCAGTATTTTATGTATCACTGTTGTAACAGAGGTTCCATGCTACAAAATGAAAAGAAATAAGAGAAGATATTGAAAAAAATACCTAAAAGCCTCTTATCTATCATTTTCAGAGCTTCAAGATGTCATTAAAAAACAAACAACAACATCAAATATAAAAAGAACAAATAATGTGTCCTGAGCTGGTATTATTCAAATAGCTTCCATGTGTGAGTGCATGTGTGGATGTGAGCATATGTGCGTGCGTGTGTGTGTGTGTGTGTGTATGCATGTATGCATGCATGTACAGTGTGTATATGTGTGTGCCTGCATGTGGGGTATGTATGTGTGTGCATATGTGTTTGCATGCATACATGTGCAATGTGTGTATTATGTGCTTGCATGTGGGGTGTGTGTGTGTGCCTGTGTGTGCATATGTGTGTGTGCTTTGAACCAGGTTTTGTCTGTATGAAGACTTGACTACTGATGGTTTAGAGTGGAGGTATCCTTGCCTTGGGTTAGTGCAGATGAAGCCATCAGCAAATGGTTAGGACTCCTATATCCTTAGCTGTTTGTTCTAGAACTTAGAGCCCCTTCCTCTCCTGACACTCTATGAAGGGTAGGACTTGAGGATTTCTCAGAGACTTCCATCATAAGCCAGAGACAAATATGTGCATGTGTCTCCCGTGGAGATTGCTGTGTTCAGGGATAGAATAGGAAACCTGAGTTGTGATCGTGGTTTTGTGTACACTTAATCATCACTATCAGTTTATTTTTCCATAAAATACCCAGTTCCTGGGCTGGAAAGACTGCTGAGTAGTTAAGAGAACCCAGACTTGTTTCTCAGCACCATGTCAGGAGGCACACAAACACCTGTCACTGAAGCTCTGACAGTCTCTCCTGGCCTCTGTGGTCACTGCATTGAACTGCATAAACCCATACACAGGCACACAAATGTGCGCAGAAGTACAGCTGAATCATAAAGAAGAGCAAGATTCCACTTTTGAAAAATTAAAGATACTGATAAATTTTAATTTATAACATTGATTTAAATCCTGTTATTTAGTAAATATACTTTTGTTTGACCAGAAACCTCCCTCGTCTCTACCATAGGCAAATGGGATTAGCCTGTTGGTGACAATTTCATATCCTGTGTAGCAGGGACAGTAATAGCACCTGACTCACAGGACTGTTCAGTTAGATTATGTACACGGAGCCCTTTACAGAGTGCCACCACACAAGGTCCCAGTTAGCACTTGCTGTGGCATTTACATTTATGTTCGGCATCATTTTCTGCAGAAGTTCGTGTCACTGATGCATGTCTACCTTCAGTACAACCTGAAGCTGCAATTCAAGGCTTGGGAAGTGGTACAGTAACTTTTGTCAGCAGCCATATTTTTTTTCCCTGCATGGCCAAGAAAAAAGAAAACAAAACAAAACTGGAAGAGATTAAATTTTCTCATCTTATTTTATCTTTTTTCTTTAAAAGAGTTGGTGTGTACTCATTGTTCATACAAATGGGTTTATTTTGTGTATAACAAGAACAGTGACCACACTCATCTGTGTGTCTCCTTCCCCTTTCTCTTTTCCCCTTCTGTTAGTCTACTTTCTTTACCCAGATGATCTAACTTCTACTTCCTGTCATATATATGAATATATGAGTATATACATGAATATGTGTGACATATGTGTATATATATAATCTGGGGTCCACATGTGAGAGAAAACATGCAATTTTTCCCTAAGTCTAGCTTATTTTGCTTAACATAATGAGCTCCAGTTTTATCTCTTTTTCTGAAAATTATATAATTTTTTCTTCTTTTGAGCTAAATCTAACACACACACGCATACACAAACACGCACATATATATATTATATATATATATATATATTCACATATCACACATACATCCAGTTTCATTTATTTTTCCCAAAAAATGATATAATTTTATCCTTCTTTTTTGCTAAATCTAACGTTTGTGATGTGTGTGTGTGTGTATGTGTGTGTGTGTGTGTGTGTGTATATAGCATATAGGTGTATAGAATATATTTCTTTTTCCATTCATCTGTTGATGGACACATAAGCTGATGCTAGTTGACAATGTTTTGTTGAGTGCAACTATGCTGGAGTTTCCTTTGCTCAGCAAACATATCTTGACTGTCTAGTGTGAACCAGGCACTACCTGAGACTCTGAAACCAAAAAACAAAATGGTGATTATCCTTGAGCTGATGAAGCTTGGTGTTTGATGAGAGAATGTGATAACAAATGAATTCTCAAATGAAAAATAATTCTTAGTGATGCTCTAAAGGAAAATGATGGGAAGCAATGGTGCATGCAAGCACAGACCCTCTTCAATTGTGAGAATCCAGCCATTGGGTCAGCATACCACCAGCTGTGTGTCTCCAGAACAGTCTTTTGCATCATGAGAATCATAACATTCTGACTGGTCTGTTCACTGTAGATTGTTGATCAATGCCACACATAAGCAACATATACCTAAAGGCTAATTAAATAGTATCTTCTTCATTTTGAAAAGCACAGAAGACCTACTTCATGGAATGATGAATTTTGTGACTGTGTATACTTGTGTATTTTGTCTGGTCTTACACTATCATCTTCAGCATGCCCTAGGGGATTACCATGGACCACTTCATAGAAGCCCACTTTAACTGCCCCTGTGAGCATCATGCAGGCTTTCTCACACTTCTTTAACAGAAACTGTTGTTCACTGAAAAAGAATAGAAAAAAGAGGGGGACAAATCAAGCTCATATTGATAAAACACCCATCATACTAAGTGTTTTCCCATGTTTGTGGGTTCTGTCTTAACCTACAAAAACCTCCAACTTATCCCATGTCATTTCCAATTTAATGCTGAATTTCATGCAATGGGAAATATTTCCTTAAATCTCTAATAAGAAGTCAGGCCAGGTGTGTGTGTGTGTGTGTGTGTGTGTGTGTGTGTGTGTGTGTGTGTGTGTGTTTTGACAAGAGAATAGAGGCTATCTGAAAGAAACAGAAAAAGACAGCGCACAAATACTATTCATTTTCTCCTTGATCGTTTGTTCTATAATTGAATTACCACATATATCTCCCTGATTTCTAGCTTTAACAACGTGTTCAAATTCACTTAGTCACAGATAATATAAAACACATGAGTAAATGGAAGTAAAAAAAAAAGCCAGAAAGATGAATAGTCAAAGGAGGGGTAACATGGAAATGACCTTTAAGCTGAGACCTAAAATGAACTGTAACTAGGGTTCCTGGATGGAAAGGAAAAAGGAAAACTTGAGAAGCTAAACAATTCAGCCTAGAATGCTCACTTTTGAGCCAGAGGTGATGAGAGTCTTCCAGAAACAGCAACTACTTCCTCCTCTTCCTTACACCTCCCCTTTCTGCTGATGTTATGGGCTCATAATTCATGTTCATTTAGTATTTATTAAATGAATGATTTAAATCAACAAATTATTTTTAATATAACATTTTCTGTCTTGAAGAAACAGAATTGTGTTGAATAGAATGCTCACTTCTATCTTCTTTCATTAAGTTGGATAATGAGACTTTTCTTAAGAAATCTTTTCTATTTGGGATTTGGGAATATGGCTCAGTTGTTATAATGCTTGCCTAGCATGCAAGGAGGCCTGGCTCCATCCCCGGGAACACATTAAAACAGGTGTGCTGGCACATACCTGGGAGGTGAAGGCAGGAGGACCAGAAACTCAAGGTTATTCTCAGCCACAGAGTGAGTTTGAGTCAAGCCTATGGTGTGTGCATTGTATTTTCTTGATCTGACTAGGGAAGGGAGGGGATGAAAAAGACAAACACATGGACACACATACACAAAAGCTGGGACTGGGTAGCCTGGGTTCTGTGATGAAGAAAGTGCAGCACCCTGGAAGCTTAGCATATTTGTTATATATAGTTGAACAGGGAGGAAAGGTTATTGTATATAGCTGAATAAGGAGGTGGAGTTATTATAGATAGATACACAAGGAGGCAGGATTATTATATACTCCTGAACAAGGAGATGGGTTTATCTAGTCTTGGTAGGAGCAATCCCTGTAAGGGAGCAGTCCTTAGGCCATGAACATCCAGGAGGAGGAAACTATAATGGGAATTTTCTGCACACACTATCAACATCTAAACAAAGACCCCAGAGGAAGGTTTTGCCATCCCTCTGAGCCTTAACTGCCTCAGAGGACAGGGGAGGCTTTGCTATTTTTCCATGAATCTTAGACTTTAGAGCACACATTCACTCAGGACTTTTCTCACTCAGGGCTTCTTCTACTCCTACAATGAATAAATATTCTCTATTTGGAAAAGTATAATTAAAGTAATTTTTGAAAAAAAATAATAATTTTTGATAAGTTATAAATAAAATCATATGCAATTCTCCTCATCCACTTGTGTGGTAATATACAGTCCCTTTATTGATCCCTTGGTTGGCACCAGGAGTTCTACTGAGTCCTCTCACCCCCATTCCTCCTGTGTGTGTGTGTGTGTGTGTGTGTGTGTGTGTGTGTGTGTGTGTGTGTGTGTGTGTGTTAGCGGGTGATTCATAAACCATGTGAAAGTTTAAGGCATAAAATTTTGAAAGCACTTGAAATCTTAAATTAATCATGGATCCAGCAAGAGCTTGTTTGTCTCTGAAGAGATCCTGAAAACCTCATGTTTAAGGGAATTTAGGGAGAGAAGATGCACAGGGCCGCATGACTAATGCACTGGCTGTTGACAATTGTTAATAAGCAGGGGGAAAAAAAACAAAAGCAGACAGGGTGGAGGGATCTATTAAATGCACCTTCTTTCTCCTAGACTCTCTTTAAGAAGCATACAGCTTCAACTCACAAATACTACGGTTTGAAGGCACAGGGTGTTTGTTAATGTTTTAAATTTTATTGTTGGACCTCAAGTACCCCAGGCTGTAAGTGTGTGATTATGGAAGTGTGTCTCTCTTTGCTTCTGCCATTTCTGTTGGTATTTGGTGAGGATTAGGAGGAGCCGAAGACGAGGTCAATATAATGAAGAAACTGAATGGCTGGGATTTCTATTTTGTTTGTTTGTTTTCTGCCATGGTGTCAAGTTCTCCTTAGCAGTTGCATTGGTTACTTTTCTCCTTGTTGTGACAAAATGCCCTAGGAAAGCTACTGAAGGAAGGAAAGGAGGGGGAGGGGGAGGGAGCAAAGAGTGGTAGATTTTGTCTCACAGCCTGAGAGTACAGTCCATTAAGGTGATTAATCCATGGTAGAGGGAGTGTGAGAGTTGATTACTTATCATCCTCACTCAAGAAGCAGAAATTAATGAATAATGGCACCCGCTTCATGTCTATCCTTTGCCTTCACTATTAATTCCAGGGAACTCAGTCCTTGAGACAGCATTGTCTTCATTCAAGGTGGGAAGTTCCTCCTCATTTCAATTTCTCTGGAAATGCCTTCAAAGATATACTGTGTCTCCTAGGTGATTCCAAATCCAGTCACACTGACAGTGCAAATTAACCATCACAGCAATCCACGGTCTCCTGGGAAATGACAAATAACCCATAGACATTCATAAAAGATGGAGCCAGTGTCCCGGCACAGTTCCTTGTCAGTATTGGGCCTTATTACCCAGCTCCATCTCTGTCACTCTAGAATCTAAGCACTTATTTAATATCATTTGTGTGTGTGTGTGTGTGTGTGTGTGTGTATGTGTGTGTGTGTGTGTGTGTGTAATCTTTAGGGCTTACCTTTCTCCCTACACAGTGGGGTGGAGAGGGAAGAGAAATGCCTGCATGACCTGTCAAGGCTCATTCTAGCATTCTTCCCATCACTAGCTGGAAAGGGTGTTGTACTTGTTGAACTGATGCCTTGCTTCACTAACTCACTCATAGAAAATTCTAGAATATCATGGAACAGAACTATATAGAACAGAATTAAATGGCATTTAGCACCTACATGCCAGTCTTATTTGAATATAGTTTCTAAGCTGGTAGGTGGATGAAAACAGGAAGTGCATTGTGTTACTAAGATAAAATGCCTGGCAAAGAAACTTCAGGGAGAAAGGGTCTGTTTAGGTCAGAATTCCAGGTTACCGTCCATTGTTGTGGAGGCATCAGGGTGTCCAGAACTTCATAGCTGGCCACATCACATCCACAGCCAAGATCAGAGCGCAATGAAATAATGTCTCCATGCCAGTGCTCACTTTGCCCTCTCTTCTTCATCCAGTCCAGGGCTCAGGCCAGTGAATGGTGCCACCCTCCTTCGGGATGTGTCTTCCCATCTCTGTTAACCCAGTTAGGAAAATCCCTCACAGGCACACCCACAGGCCAACCTGATCTAGATGGTTCCGCATTGCGCACCATTTCCAAGTGATTCTAGGTTGTTTCAGGTTGACAAATGGATCATCACAAGTCTGAAGTCAGGTGGTTCACTCTGGAGCTGTGTAATGGAAGAGGGAAAGACGGAGGACTCCCCCAGGAGCTTAAGCAGTCTTCTGGTATAAGTGGCCTTAAGTTGGCTCTTGGAATTGAATGGGAGTTTCCCAGCCTAGGAAGCAGTAGAGGGTAGGGAAGACATTTGCATGAGAGAGCATGAAACACTGAAAGGGTATATGAGATTGGAGAGAGAGAGAGATTTAGCAGGCTGGAGCATAGATTATATGTGGGACAATTGAATAGGAAATTAGACAAGGTTGTGTCAAATATGACAAAACACATACATTAAACAAAGGTGTTCAGACTTTGTATACTCAGCCATGATCCTCTAATATGAAACTGTCATTCTAAATGGCATCTAAGTGGCAGGACAAGGCCCACCTGCTCTTCAGTGTTCATAACAGAGTTCAGTGAAAGCCCTTTGACCTTGAGTGATGTATTCTTCTTTTGCCCCCTGCTTCAAACAACTCCCAGATGAGGAGCTGCCTAAACAGAATCTAAATAACACTACTAAGTGTCCATGTTAGCCAAATGTTTCCCAAGAATTTGAGCTAAGTTTTGTCCCTGAAAAGAGATGCAGAACAACACGGTGTCCACAGCTGAGCAAGATCAGCCATGGGTAGCAACATTGCTGCAGGGAAGGGCTTTGTCAAAATAATCCTGCTTACTTAGCCAGTGGGATATGCAGCAAATTTTCTAACTTCCTTCTTTCCTTCCTTCCTTTCTTCTTCTTTCCTTCTTTTCTCCCTCCCTCCTTCCCTCCCTCCCTCCCTCACTCCCACCCTCCCTCTGTTCCTTCCTTCTTCCTTCTTCCTCCCCTCCTCCCTCCCTATATCCTTTTAGATTTTTAAGTCATAGCCTTGTGTTTTAGCTCTAGCTAAACTAGACTTCATAATACAGTCCAGGCTGTCCTTAAACTCAGGACAATCCTCGTGCCTCAGCTTCCCAAGTGCTGGGATTGTAGCATAAGTCACCATATGTGGCTCTATTTTTATATATCATTATAAATCTGTGATATTGGTATGTACAACAGCTACCTTTTGTCTTAGCTGTAAGCATTTGGAACTACAGGTCCGGATGTGGTAGAGAGGGAGAGGAGGGGGAAGGAAGGAGAGTCAAAGTTGTTTAGAAGTCAGTTGTCCTTTATTCTCTTTGCAACAATCTTTATGAAAGAGATGGAATATGAACTCACCACGACATGTGAGGTGTACTGTTTCTATGAATGCTGTCTGTGCAATACATCCCTTGCCAAATAATTTCTAGAAACATGAGAAAAGAGTAAGGGCCATAGAGCCCTTACATTTGCCTATTAGAAACTAAGCCAACCAGGACAGCCAGCCATGGTTACAGTGGTGACCTTTGGCAGAGCTGGAGTAGTTCATTACCTAGATGTTTGAAATAGTTCCCCACAGTCCTTGTAGCATCCATTGTAGTGCTGCACTAGCTTTATTATTTTTTCTCTTTACTTTCATTGTTTCTGACCGTCAAATAGCCCCACCCCCTTACAGCTGGGCAACATGTTGGCTTGATCTATGACTTCCTTGAACATTTGGAATCATTGGCTAGTTTTTATTCTAAAGAAATGCCATTGATAAATCAACATGAGCAGCCAAAGTTCACTAAGGAAATAATGGTGAGTGTCTCTCAATTAAACATAGATGGACTTGCCCTACCACTAGCGTCAAGATTAGAACACATATGGGAAGTCTTCAGCACACATGGGCCTCCCATTCACACCTTAGCTCACCTTCTGTCTCCTCCACTCACCAAACCAAATCTGTCAAGTTCTTTTTCTTTCTTCCTTTTTTCCTGATTGATCTGAGCATTAGGCTATGGATGAAGCCCTCCACTTTTCAAAGCTCTTCCTTCAATTCCTCTATGCATGCAGAGTAATCATTCAGCTACACTTAATCAATATCTCCTGCACCTTTCTTAGTGCATCAAGATGAGCTGTGGTCATACTTACTACTCTGCAAATCAAATAGCGCATCAGAAGGAAAACAAAATGGAAGGGAAGACTTTCCCTCACGTCAATTTAAAACTTCCTTGTTCTTTTTAAATATTTCATTGCATTAATTTTTCAAAGCAACAAAACAAACATTCATCAAGTGAAACTAAGCATGCCCCCCCCTCTGATGGGTACATCTGTTGCCTCCCCGCTGTGCCCCTGAATAATGCATGTTAATACATTTAAAGTATCCTCTTCATTCAAATGAGCTTCTCTCCTTCCCATGCAAAATTTACTTGGATGGAAACAGAGGTAAAAGCTTAGGAAGCTGATGCTGAATTTTGTTCATACTTCCTGTTGCTAGTTAGCTGTTTCTTCTGGTCCACAAAAGATGAAGGAGAGGGGAATCCATAACCTGGAGCCACTGAGAGACTCGACAGACTTGTGACCCTGGGATCAGGTCTGCACACAGCTTCCCTTTCTCAGGAACTCTGCAAAGGCATTCACAGTTGCCTCTCCACTTTAGCTCCCTCTGCTCATGCCATGACATAGAGGATCAGGACTGCCGAGTGGCATTGAACACTCAAAGGTGATGCTCTGTGTGTGTGTGTGTGTGTGTGTGTGTGTGTGTGTGTGTGTGTGTAGGGTGTTATACATAAATGTCCTGGGATCTGCCTGTCCCTGCCCCAAATGCTAGAGTTACAGGCATGCACAGACATGCCCGGCTTTTTATGTGGGTGCTGGGGATTCAAACTCAAGTTTTCAGGCTTACCTCCGAAGTCATCTCCCTAGCTCTATGATGAGAAGTCTAAGCAGTTTTAACTCCCTCAAAGTAGATCCATGTGCACTCATTTGATGCAGTACAGGAGAAAACAAAACAAAACACAGTTATTCACTCTTTGTCTTTTGAACACTGTTAACTGGAGATGTAAGTGATTTTCGTGAAGCATCTTAACACGTGTGATCATTGTTCCCAAGATTGTATCTTAATCCCAGCTTGGCTTTTACACAGATCCTGAAGATGCAAACTCACCCTGTCATGCTTGTCTACTTCCCAGCTGAGAGATAGTCTCTCTCGCTGCCCCTCATCTTTGTATTAGCAAACTACTGAAATTCCCAGTGAACAGATTTTTTTAAAATTTTAATTCTGAAAGTTATTTGCTGTATGAAGCCCATTTCGTTCTGTGACTGAATGACTAGGTTTCAAAGTATATTTAAAATGAACAGATACAGAGAAATTACTGTTTCCTATGGGCATCCAAAGTTGGCTAATTGCCCTGACACTTCATCTGCCTTTTAAAAGCCTGTTTTCAGCACTTTATTCTTGTCAAAATCTGTGAAAAGTAAGGAAGATTATCAGAATAGCCTGTTCTTTTTCATCCCCAGGCATACCAGACTTAAGAAAAGTTTTCTATAGAGGCTGTATTTCCCTTCCCAGAGAACTAAAATCACACAAATCGAGCCCCAACCCCAGAAAATGAACCCAGACAAAGAAGCAAGATGCATTTAGAGTCACTTGCTACTGTGTCATTGTGATGATGTCACCACGTCACTGAATATTTTGAACCATCTAAAGGATGAGATGTTTCAGCTGCCAGCGGACCTCTTGCTAATCTAAGCCAATGAGGGGGCACAGAGACACAGGAGTCCGTTTTGACGAATGGTTTAGACTCACACAGACTATTTCATCTTAGAAGGACAGAAGAGGCTTTGGGTGCTAAAGTGCTTGCTTCCCAAGCACCCGAACCTGAGCTCCATTCACAGCACCCACAGAGAAGCAAGCATGGGGTGGGTGCCAATGAGCCAGTGCTGTAGAGGCAGGAGCTGCAGAGTCTCTCAGCCCCTCTCCCAGTCTAGATCAATCAGTGAGCTCCAGTCCTGAGAGACCCTGTCTCAGAGGAACTGAACCACATCTAAGGAATGACAGGAGACTGTTCTTTGGCTTTCCTGTATCCATGTGCATACATACATGTGCAGCCTCCCCCAACCCCCACCAAACACACACACACACACACACACACAAACACACATACACACACAATGATGCTGTAAATTTAGGGTTATTTTTTATTCCTATTGAGGGTACCACTGGGGAGAGTTTTAATGAGTAATAAAAGAATCCAAGACAATTCCTATATTATCTTTGAGAGGACCTGATTTTAGTTCCCAAAACTCATGCTGACTATTTCACAACCACCTGAAACTGCAGCACCAGGGCATAGGATGCCCCCTTCTGAACTCTGGGAACACTGTTTTCATGAACACACACTCACACATAGGCTCATACATAGACATGTAATTAAAGCAAAATCTTTAAAGTTCAGTATATATATAGACCCCCCCCCCCAAGACCTACATTCAGGACTCTCTGTCCCACAGAAATGATGGGATCTGTGCATACAGATGTGTGTGCAATAATGCTCAACACAGCCCACGTAGTAATATAAAACTCTTGGCATTGCATCTCAAATGACTTTGAGTTAGAAATCATCAGTGGTGTCAGCTCAGTTGCACTGTAGGAGTAAATCACTGTAGGATGGCATCCATACATGTGTGGGTATCAAGCTATGGGCAATAGGGAACGAGTGCTTTACTATTCCAAATCTGAGTACATTTCTTCCTCTCTTTTTCCTGAAGTTTAGTGTCAAATCTTTTCTTTGCTAAGAAACTGCACCTGTCCATGCAAAACCAAGTGCAGCTTTCTTCCTCATTAATATTACAGGATTGGAGTCAAATCTGTGAGGACCACATACACATGGGTGGCTTTCTCTAGAACCAGGCTTACTCTGATGAGGGCAATGGATAGTTTAGGAAACCCAACTCATCATTCCTGGAAAGCACAATTAATAGGCTATCACCTCGTTATGACTCTGTTTTCAGATCTCATATCATTTGAGGCTTTTTTATTGTGCATTTCCATTTGCAAGCTGTGTCAGCAGATAATATCCACATGTTAATATCCCCGCAGCTGAGCATCAAAGGCCCCACGACTCCATCAGCCTTTTCCCTTCCTGCTATTTGCTCACTGACCTTTTACAAATTTAATTATTTATACGCAACTTGGTTCCTGTTTCCCTCTCGCTCACTGTCCCTCTCCCCCTCTCTCCCTCCCTCCCCCCTCTCTAATATCAGATGCAGAATTAATGCTGTCAGCCAGGCACTGTAATGTCTTCCTCCAGGAAGTCTCTTGCTTTCTCAAGCCAAGTGATGAATGGGGAGTAAAATAGCAAAGGATTCTGCATTAAGAAACAGGGTGTTAGAATAAGGGTGTGTTGCTCCTGTGATGGCATGGCTGCTGGCTTTTCCACATCTGGAAGTCTCGCAGGATACAGAAAGCAGAGCTTCTGATCAGACACTGATCAGTGTGATGTCACAGTAAGAAGAGGTTAAATCACAGCAAGAAAGGGTTAATGTCTCGGTGACTCTCCCCTTTTGCAATAAAACATCAGCTTTATTCTTGTTTTATCTATAATGTGGCTGTTAAATATTTATGAAATTATTTGAAATGTAAATTATGTTTTTAAAACTATGCTCACTAGAAAGAGGACATCTTTTTCAAATGTCAAGGTGGGAGGCATGCATGGAGAGATGGCTCACCAATTAACAACACTGGCTCCTCTTCCACGTGACACAGGTTTGATTCCCAGCATCCACATGTCATCCAGTTCCAGGAAATCCAACATCTACTTCCGGCTTCCATGGGCACCAGACACACACATGATGCACAGATACACATGTGGCAAAACACCCACATACATAAAATAAATATGTTAAGTAATTAAACACATACAATTTCAAAGTATTCTGTGTTTTCTTTTATGTGCATAGATGTTTATGTGCATAGAGTTGGCACATTACACCAGCTTAGCATTTGTACATGCCATACATGTAATTTTTCATTCTAGTATGAGATCATAGATCATTGATTTATTGCTCATAATAAGGCCCCTAACTGTGTTGAGACTTCCCACCAATGCCATTCTTTACAGCAGAGTTTAAAAGTTTATCTTATATGTGATTGGTTATTATTGTACTTTTATGTTTTAACAGATGGCAAGCAGCTTTCTTCAGAGATCACATGTATTATTCTCCCTAGAGAACTATTCTCTGGTAGACCTTGAGGTTGTTGGCTATTAGGAGACACTGCCTACTTTCTGGAAAATCATCTTTAAGATTTGATGACTGTGGTGAATACAGTGTTTGACATCTTCTGTAAAGATGGCAGGGTTTGACTAAATGGTTGTGAAAGAAACGGAAGGGGGAGGGGAGGGGAACAAAGGAGAAGGGAGGGGGAGGGAAGGGAGGGGAGGGGAACAAAGGAGAAGGGAAGGGGAGGGAGGGGAGGGGAACAAAGGAGAAGGGAAGGGAAGGGGAGGGAGGGGAGAGGAGGGGAACAAAGGAGAAGGGAAGAGGAGAGGAGGGAGGGGAGGGGAACAAAGGAGAATGGAAGGGAAGGGAAGGGAGGGGAGTGAAGGAGAAAGGGAAGGAAGAAACTTTCATCTCAGCACTTTTGGAGAATGTTTTAGTTTGATTTCTGTGGCTGTGACAAAATACTGACCAAAAGAAACTTGGGAAAGAAAGGGTGTATTTGGCCTACAGGTCACAAGTGATATGATATCTGGGAAAGTCAAGGTGGAGACCTGGAGACATCAACTGAAGCAGAGGCTACTGAGCAGCCATGCTTACAGGTTTATTCCCTCTGGTGTATGCTCAGCTAGATTCTTTGCACAACCCAGGCCCACCTGCCTAGGGATGGTCCTACCTGCAGTGGGCTGGGCACTCCTGTATCAATTAGAAGTCAAGAAAAAGTCTCACAGAAGTGGCCACAGGCCAATCTGATGGACAGTTTCTCAATGAGGTTTCCTCTTCCCAGATAAATAGTCCTTGCCAACTTGACAGCTGAAGTTAACTATGAGAGAAGGAGGGAAAAGTCCATGAACAACTTCTTTTTAAAAGTATCATTCTATCACCATTGGTACCCTACCTTGGTTCTTAGAGTTCTCTCTCTCTCTCTCTCTCTCTCTCTCTCTCTCTCTCTCTCTCTCTCTCTCTCTCTTTATTTTAAAATCATGTGCATAGAGTGTGCCTACTTGTGGATATGTGCACATGACTGCAGTTGCCTGGAGCATCCGGAAGAGGGTACCATATGCTATGGAGGGGGGTTACAAGTGATTGTGAACTGCCAGATTAGAGTGCTGGAACTGAACTTGGGTCCCTTCTAAGAGCAGCAAATGCTTCCAACCACTGAGCCGCCTGTCCAGGCCTTTGTTTGTGCTATTATCCAGAAAACATCCTTCTCTTTCTTTTTCTTGTCCTTCTTCTTCCCTTCCCTTCCATTCTCCTTCCTTCCCCCCTCCCTCCCTTCCTTCTTTCTTTCCTTCCTTCTTCCCTCCCTCCCTTCCTCTTTCTCTCTTCCTTCCTTCCTCCCTTCTTCTCTCCCTCCTCTCTCTCTCTCTCTCTCTCTTTCTCTCTCTCTCTCTCTCTCTCTCTCTCTCTCTCTCTCTCTCTCTCTCTCTCTCTCTCTCTCTCGTAGCAGGAATCTTAGAGAGTATTATTAATAAAATCAAACCTGAGGCCAGTTATTGGGTTGAATACTGGAAGGTCAGAGAAATAGAACAAGCCACAGCTAACCTCACCTGGCCCACTTCTCAGCTGATCTTGTTTCCTCAGACTGGAAGCCTCTGTGTCCTCATATCTGAATGGCTCTCAGCTGAACTGTGCTGCTCAAAACCTAAAAGCTTAACCAGCCAAATGCCTAACCAGCCAAATGTCTAACCAGCCAAATGCTTCTAGTTTCTGGTCTTTACGCCTTATATATCTTCCCTTTCTACCATCATTCCCTGGGATTAAAGGCTCACTTTCTGGGATTAAAGGCGTGAGTCACCATGCTTGCCTGTATCCTTGAACACATGGATTTCTGCCTCTGGAATGCTAGGATTAAAGGCATGTGCTACCATTTTCTAGCCTTTATATCTAGTGGTTATTCTGTCTCTGACCCCAGATAAGTTTATTAGAGTGCACAATATTTTTGGGAACACAATACCACCACACTCTCTCTCTTTTTCTAGAAGGTAACATGTAACCCAGGCTGGCTGATTTGGTCCATAACCAAGGGTGGTCTTAAGCTCCTGACCCTCTGGCTGCCACCTCCCGAACACTGGGATTACAGGCATGCTCTGCCCAACTTAGCCTTCAATTTCATGATCATAGTCGAATAGGTCACTGTCATGAAAGATATAAGGAAGCCACATAGTTCTGGGAGTATCCATATTCCTAGATAATAGAAGCAATTCTTTCCATCTTGATTATAATTAATATAATATTTCTTTAGAAGAATTGACAATCCTAGAAAGGCAATTTAGCTAGAGGAAAGAGATGAAGAGACAATGAGAAGTATTTAGAGACAAGTGACCCCTTTGTTCAAAAATTCTCTGCATCAGCAGCTGATTAACTGAAGCCAAAAGTTATGCTGGGATTCTGAGCCTCATTTTGCTGTTTGTGAATCTTTTGTGCCTTTGGCTGAGTCCTTCTTGTTATGAGCCCTGAGCATTTTCAAACCATCTTAGAGGTTCATTGCTTCAAACACACACACACACACACACACACACACACACACACACACACACACACACACACATCACCCATGGGAAATCTTTACCCTCCCATCACATCTATTCCTGTCTTTAAGAAAAAATGGAGCCCTACATTGTGAGCAGTGGCTTCATGACCAGAGGTTCAGCACCTCAATGAAAATGTTGAAGTGTATGTTTACTACTAGAAAGATGGGAACACTGGAGACTACAGGAAGCTAAAACCAGCGAAGGAGTCAGTCTCTCTGCCAAGTTCCCTGAATCTAGAAAGGAAAATAATAACACTTGAAAGACTGCTTCAGTGGGAGGGTCAAAAGGACAGCTGCTTTGGGGGTAGATTATAACTGGCTTGCTTTAAACTTGAGTTAAAGCCATTCTTAATGGCAGGTTAAGTTCAAGAATTTAATAGGTATTTGGAATGATAATTTAAGGTATTGGGAAGAAGGTAACTCTATTACCAGAGCTGATAAAGCTTGTATCTCCCCTGGAAGTGAGAAGAATTTAAAAAAAAAAAAAAAAGCTGGCCTTGAATTTGATATGCATTCGTGATGACTTTGAATTCTGATCTTCTAGCCTCTACCTCCTGAGTGGTAGATTACAGGGGTACACTCTTTAAGAGTGAGTAGGAGAGTCTAAATGATGACCATGCTCTTGCTATTTCCCAGGTCCCATGGGGAGTACAGGTCCCACTCCATGACTACATTTTAAAGAACCCTGGAACATATAAATACAGATACATTTTCATTATACCTGTGTCCTGAGTTCTCAGCTTACCCATATGGGGTACAGGTGTAAGTGTGCACATACATGTATATAAATTATAGAAGTTATTACCATTGTATTACTATTTCAATGTACATCATAAACTCCTTTACATATTGGCTCACCTCAGTAGTTTCCCTTGACACGATAGAGAACAAACTCTCCCCTTTTTGGTTTTCTAAGCTTCTGTATAGAATTCCTATAGTTTTCATTATAATGAATAGAACCATAATGCCAAACCTGTAGCAACATTTTCACATACATCTATCACTGCTTATGATAAATAGCTAATTCTTACTTTCATTTTCGTATGAGCCCCCATACATTCCTGGTTCATAGCAGGACATTTTATAACCAATTCTGGGAAACTTTATTCAATTAAAATAATTTTCCTGTAAGATTGTTGGCATAGTGGCCTTTAACAGGTCTAAGTTAGCAGGCCTTCCTGTTTAGAAAATAGTCATTCCTCCCAAAATTGTGGTGTGCTATAGAATCATTCAAGGCTGATCTCTTGCTTCCTGGCTTTCCTTGCCCATCTTCAAATGAACCACAGGGTCTGAAAAACTCACTTAGGAAGACTGATCCTTACCACACCCACTCTCAGCCACACCCCCTCTCCTCCTTGTAAAAGGCAAAGTTTCCAAATAAAGCTTTCCTTGGAAAACCCAAGTCATGTGGATCTGTTCCTCCAGCTCATAGAAGATTTACAGCTAGGATAATCTGTTTGAAGAAAGTTCACTATTTTACTAATAAAATTAGATTGCTTTTAATAATCAGACATACCCACCCTACCCCCCAAATCCTTTAATTTTCATACTCCAGGAATGAGCCATACAAAAAGCACATAACTTGCTAGGATTGGAAGATGTTAACAATGAAAGAATAATGGTACAGTGTGTTGTTAAACAACACTGTTAAAAATGACATTCAGTGTGTCTGTGTGCTGGGAATGGCTACATGTGAGAGTCTGATGATCATACCCAGTTGCCTACATTTCCCAGTGGAGCTGCTGTGCTCGTACCCCTGAGCCTTAGCCATCACTCACTTCACATGACATTGCAGTTATTATTTATTATTCTCCAAATGTCAACAGTAGAAAACCACAGGTGCATCTTCCTTCTCTCCGTTCATCTCCCACGCCACTTCTTAGGGAAATAATGGGCATTTCAGGGTACTGTTAAGCATGCTACTGTTAGAAGTCACATTAGTGTTTTCTATATGGCATGGCCAAGTTGATTGGATTGAGAGTCATAGTGGAAATCCAGCTGTAGGTGGGTGTGTGAGCGTGTTTCTGGAGAGGTTGAAACTGAGGGAGAACGGTAACGGGGATGTGGGCTGCACTGCCACAGAAGGGAGCAAGCCAGCTCAGCACCAGCATCCATCTCCCTCTGCTTCCTGACCGAGGACCGTATCACCAGCTGCTTCCTGCTCCCACTGTCCATGCCCTCCTCCATGATGGACTCTCCTCTCCAATTGTGAACCAGAATAAGCCCTTCCTTCCTTAAGTCACTTTGGTTAGGTATTTTTCACAGTGCACAGAAAAATTAACTAATGCAATATTCTTCTGAGTACTCTAATTTCTTAGAGGGAAGTTGAAGGTGATTTTTATAATCCCTGCAAACTTTAATTTGCCCTTCACTATAATAGAGTTAAAATTAGAAGCAGTCTTGTTAGAATTAATTGGGGAGATTGTTAGTTATTACTGTAGCAGTTATTGGCTTTGTGGCATAAGTGAATCTGAGTCACTCTTTTTTATTACGTTTATTTATTACACACACACACACACACACACACACACACACACACTACTGTATATGTGTGGAAATAAGAGGACAATTGGGGGAAGTAGATTCTCTCCTTCCACCATGTGAGTTCTAAGGATCAAACTCAGGTTTTGTGGCAAATGCCTTCACCCGCTACGCCGTCTCACTGGCCTGTGAATTACTCTTTAGTCACAGTGCAGTGCTGTGGTATTGGTACTGATATGTGAAATCTATGCCACAGGCAGGAGTCCAGACCTCCCCACTCACACTGTTGGTATCTGGCGGCATGTTTGGTCCTCCATAAGGCCTTCTCCCTTCCAGGTCACAGGCAAAGAAAATACAGATGACTCCATGGTTAACCCAAGATGTGAACCCTTCCATCGACATGCTACTGGACAAAAAGGCCCATCATCTGGCCCACCCCATTCCTTGGCAGGCCTAGTAAATGCAACCTGACGGCAAGTAGGAGAGGAAAGGCGTGGATGATGGAGAGTACTTCCATAGCCCCCTCGTTGTGCTTACCATTTGGAGAGAGACCCACATTTTCTTTAATTAGCACAAGGCCTCAACATCCCTTAGGTTCAAATTCAAAACACTCAAGCCTAGATAGCAAGGGTTCGTGAACTGCCTGGAAACTCATAGTTAGTAGTTCCTGCAATTTTTTTCCAGAAAGCCATCTTTGAAAAATATCTTGTTTGAGGGCCAGCAAGATGGCTCAGCTGGTAAAGGTGCTTGCTGTCACATCTGATGACTTGAGTTCCATCCCCAGGACCCACGTCGTAGGAGAGACCTAATTTCCAAGATTTGTCCTCTGACCTCCACACGTGCTCCATGGTATACATGATTCTGCCTGTATGCGCACATACATGTTCACTCACAGACTAAATAAATGTAGAACAAAAATTAGCTATTTTTGTTGCTCCCACCAAAAACAAAAACAAAAACAAACCACATAATGCTGTTAGCAGAGAGTACCTAAGGCATGTTTGGCCTCAGTCTCAATTACCACCTAAATATTGAAATGGGTAATAAAAATGAAGCAGACCCCAAATATCTGTCGCTGATTATTTCCATTCTTCATTTAATCAAAATTACGTGTGAGGCTAAGATGTTGTCTCAGTAGTTAAGCACATGTGATGCTCTTGCAAAGGACCCAAGTTTGATTCCCAGCATCTACATGGTGACTCACAACCACCTGGAACTCCAGTTCACCCTTTTCTGACTATGTAGGCATGTACTCAGACATACATACATACATACATACATACATACATACATACATACATACATGCAGGCAAAACACTACTACACACAAAACAAATCTAAAGCCTGTTATAATCCAAGGACCACACATTCCACATTCTTAAAAGATACATTTAACATTTTATTTGTTTATTTTTATGTGTATAAGCATTTGCCTGCTTTTTATTGCACATGTGTGTTCAGAGACCAGAAGAGGGTGCTGAATCCCCTGGAGCTGGAGTTACAGATGGTTGTAAACTGCCATGTGAGTGCTGGGAATTGAACCTAGGTCATCTATGAGAACAGAAAGTACTCATAACCACTGAGCCATCGCTCCAACCCCAACTGACACATTTCTGAAGAAAGAAATTGAATTTAATCATCTTATATTCTCATAAACTGTATTACTTCTGACAGAATATGAAGGCAAAAGTCAGTGTGTGTTTCTGAACCAAGCATCAAAAATATGAAATGCTTTTGGCCACTGCACTTAATATCAAAGAGTAGGCTTATTAGTATAATGTCATCTTTCATTTTGGAACATCATATTCCTAGCAGGAACTATTTCAATGTGAGCTGACATGGAAAATAAACTGCTTAAAATAAGTTTTGAAATGAAGTGAAAAATGACAGACAGAGAGGTTCGCTGTAGAATCAATGGTTACCTGCATTCTGCTCTGGAGTCAGTGGGTCACTGGTCCAGGAATATCGTGGGGCACCCATTTGACTATTTAACCAAACTTTATTGCAACTCTCCTGTGACATACCCTATGTTATGTCACACCTTTTTGTAGGAAATTATCCTTGACACAAGTTCAATATTTCAGCAAGCCTCTGGTTTATATTTACATACACAGAAGCATGCATATATGGATTTAAATATTGAGAACAATATTATAACTGATACTACTTAAATCTAAGTAGCTTATTTACTACTCAGTTTTATACTTTTCATTGAGAATCTTAAAAACTGCTATATGACTTCCACAGAAGTTGTATCATCTCTCCCTTTTCTTATTAGGCTATTTTCTTAGTACTGGTGTGTGTGAGTGTGGTATATGCCTGTGTGTGCATTATGTGCATCATCTGTGCTTCTGTGTGTGGGTAGTTGTGGAAGGCAGATCAAGTGTTTAATCCTATCCCCCCCCCACACACACACAAATACACACTTTAGCTTTTGTTTTTAAAATTTCTTCCACCTTAATTTTAAAGACAGAGTCTTGTTAGGCCTAAAACTCACCATTCTGCTAGACTGTCTGGCCACCAGTGAGTCTCCAGGACCTTCTGTGTCTTCATCCACACCTCTCCTGAACTCTGGGGTTTGCAGATATGTTTTTCTTTGCTCCGTGTGACTTGTATGTGGGTGCTGGAAATGAAAACTCAGGTCCTCATGCTTGTAAAGGAAGCTGTTTACCATGGAGTCACAAGCCTAGCCCCTCCCTCTCTTTTTCAGACAGATTCTCATGTACCCTAATGACCTCAAACTCACTGTGTAGCCCAGGCTGTCTTTGAACTCCTGACTCTCCTCATCCCGTGAGTGTGTAGCCCGTGAATGCTTTGATTTTCCTTTCAAGAAAAAATTGACACTCTATTATGTCAATTCCTGCCTTCAGTTACTAGTTATAATGTTTCCATGTTTAATAGAAACATGGAAAATAATTTCCTGAATTTAATTGGTTATAACAATGGAGTCATGGTTTTTGTTTGTTTGTTTTGTTTCATGGTGTCTATTTACATGTGTATACTTAAGTTCCCTCCTAATAATAATTGCCCATTTTGACATTTCTTGAATATTATTAAAAGAATATGTCAATGATTCAGACTTGCATTTGAAATCAGTAATGGTGTCCTGAGTAGCTTCAGCTGTCAACTTGACACAGCCTAGAGCAGTGGTTCGGAACCTGTGGGTCACAACCCCTTTTGGGGGGCAAGTGACCCTTTCATAGGTGTCGCCTAGGACCATCGAAAATATCAGATACTTACATTGTAATTCATAACAGTAGCAAAATTACAATTATGAAGTAGCAACGAAAATAATGTTACGGTTGAGGGTCAGCATGACATAAGGAACTGTGTTAAAGGGTGCAGCATTAGGAAGGTTGAGAATCACTGGCCTCTAGTCACCTGAGAAGAGAGTCTCAGTCAAAGGATTACCTGGATCAGATTGGTCTGTGGACATGTCTGTGGGGGATTGTCTTGGTTGCAAATTGATGTGAGCTGGCTCAGCCCATGTGGACAGAAGTGTTCCCAGGCAGGTATTTCTAGACTGTGTAAAAAAGCTAATTCATATATCAATTGGGGTTGGGCACTCTACAGTCACTTGTCCTCTGCATTTTAACCAGTGTGGCTTTCTGTATTGGTCTCGGCTGCAAAGGGAAGCTTACTCGATGAGGGCTGAAAGCTGCACTTACCTGTGGTGTGAGGACAAGTGTTTAGAATTCAGTTAGAAATGATGCTGGTTTAGGACGGTGGCAGTGACCTCACCAGCCGTGTGCAGTTAGCTAGGTTTATAGTTCCAGGCATGAATTCCCTCCTGTTGATCAGGACATCCTGTGAGGCAGCTGTCAGTGACCCCTTGGTGTAAGTGCCAGCTTTGCACGATTAGGAGCATCTTGCCATGCTGATCATTGTTGTGGTTCACAGGCTGTACAGCTGGACAGGACTGCTTGTCTCCACGGCAGCTGCATAGCACCTTCAGATACTATGGGGGCTGGTCCTCAGGGAGGAGGTATGGGGGCTGGTCCTCAGGGAGGAGGCATGGGGGCTGGTCCTCAGGGAGGAGGCATGGGGGCTGGTCCTCAGGGAGGAGGCATGGGGGCTGGTCCTAAGGGAGGAGGCATGGGGGCTGGTCCTCAGGGAGGAGGCATGGGGGCTGGCTCTCAGGGAGGAGGCATGGGGGCTGGCTCTCAGGGAGGAGGCATGGGGGCTGGCTCTCAGGGAGGAGACTTCCACATCACTTCTATCTGTATTCCTCCAAGTCCTGTGTCCAGAGTAATTCAGTGTCTTCAGCAATGGGGTCTTTCCTTTAAGTCTGAGAGACAACCAAGGACAGCAACGATAGTCTATACTATTTTGGACCTCTCTTGGTTCCTCCTGACCAGCATCTCTAAGATGTTTTTATTGGGTGACCTATGGCTCTTGGGGGAGTATTATTACTCCAAGTCACGTAATTGAATTTAAACTTTCTCTGTCTCTCTCTGTCTCTGTCTCTCTGTCTCTGTCTCTCTGTCTCTGTCTCTGTCTCTCTCCCTCTTCAC
This sequence comes from Peromyscus eremicus, assembly GCF_949786415.1. Lineage (NCBI taxonomy): Eukaryota > Metazoa > Chordata > Mammalia > Rodentia > Cricetidae > Peromyscus > Peromyscus eremicus. The sequence goes on along the minus strand of NC_081422.1, from coordinate 110,382,486 downwards.
ATACACACCCATGCATGCATATTCACACACACACACACACACACACACACATATATTACTTAATTATAATTTTCTTTTCATTTTGGGTTTTAGTCATCTACTTGCAAAGGATATTTAATTCAAATTTGGCAATTTGTAAACTCACAGTATTAGCATTTCCTTCTATCCTAAGATATTTTTGCCACTATCTAAGTTTTAACCTACAAGGTGGTGTCATAAGACACAAAAACCTGGAAATGATTTCATTTTTCTCTCATTTGTCTAAACTCTTGGTTGGATTATAAAAGTTCCTGATTTATTTCCTGTCAACTGCCCTGCATTTGTTTTGAGTTCTTTAATTGCCAATGGTGAACTCTCTACAATATAGCCCTGAGCCTCCTGATGACTTCAGCCAACATTTCAGGGTTTCTTCTCTAACTTGTACTGGTCTCCAAAGCCATTGGAAAGGAACATGGTTGCCGAGATGCCTTATAATAGACATCATTGCAGAAGGCTTGTGAGAGACCATCATCTTTTCTGTATTAGAGTTTCCTACATGACCCCTCTCTGCAAAGTTCTGTGGGGCGGTGTCAAGGGAAGCTCTGAATGACAAGAACCTTCCAAAAGTCATGGAGGTTGAACACTGAGCTTCTAACTCACTCTCAGGCTTTCACTTCAGAACCACAGAAAGGAAGGACATTTTGTGTCAGAAAGTTCTTGGCTTTATGTCTTTCTAGTTGATTCTGTCAGTATTAGGTTTGGTGCAGAGTGTATTCATTGATTTTGACATTAGAAATCTGAAGCTTGCCTGGGCATCTCAGCTCTGGAGGAGCTGAGGCAGAAGAATCACTAGTTTGAGAGTAGCCTGAGTATGTAAGAAGACCATCTTTCTTTTTTTTTTGGGGGGGGGGGGTTCAAGACAGAGTTTCTCTGTGTAGTTTTGGTGTCTGTCCTGGATCTCGCTGTACAGACCAGACTGGCCTCAAACTCACAGAGATCTGCCTGGCTCTGCCTCCCAAGCGCTGGTTTAATCCCAGTGTGCACCATGACCACCTGGTGGAAGACCATCTTTCAAAAGAAAAAGAAGAAAAGAATGGAGTGAGGGAGGAAGGGAAGGGAAAGAAAGAGAGAGGAAGGGAAGGAAGAGAAGAAGGAAGGAAAAAAGGAAAGAAGAGGGAAAGGGAAGGAGAGAGTAGGAAGGAAGGAGGGAGGGAGAGAAGGAGGGAGGCAGAGAGGGAGAAGTATGTTTGGACCTTTGTCCTCAATGTTGACCTCAGTCCCTCAACTCTTTGGAAGCATTTTTGTCCACCAGTGTCCACTCCCTGGGTCACTCCTTCCAAGTCCAGTGGGTACTTTTCATCTCTAAGCCACACCAGGTGACAGCCCGGTACACACGAATCCTGCACCTCTCTTGCACAGTCCCCACTGTGCTGTTACTGTCGATTCCTTCTTTGCACTGGCTTGAGCACACGTCCTTCTCTAGGGCACTCTGCCATCTGCCTCCTCCTGGTCTTCCCGTTCATGTGTCACCACAAACATCTGAGAGTTTTATTCCGCCTTCAGTCCACGGACTGCATCATTCTAAATGGACTCTTTCTGACTGTTTCCCAGTTTAATCCCTGTTGCCTTGATTAAGTAGTCTCAAACATTCTTCAATGACGTCTGAGGGTTTGGAGTTTAAGAGTAAATTGCTTCTGGGAAAAAACAAATCAAACTTGCATTGCAGACCCAAAGAATGTGCATTAAAACATATTGTGCTGCACTTTCATGGTAGAATAAATTGAGAGTCATGGTTATGTTTCTTCCAGCAATGTCAGATTCTGAGACACTTCAATTAATTTCAGCTCTAGATTGAGTTTCTCTCCAAACTCTACTCTGTATTTGATGTGTCTACATTTTTCAGTGTATCCAATGACAATTTATGCCATAAATTATTGCTTTGGGGGCCAACAATCCAGGAAAGGAATATCCTGGAGGGAATGCATTGGGAGGAAATGGATTTGATTTATGTTTTCCTTTAATGATTTGCAGGGTGACATTTGGCTAGTGGTGCAAGGTTCACAGCTCTTCACCTTCCATGTCTACCTTATGGTGGCATTGCCGCTGTGTTACAATTAAGACATGTTTTCTAGAGGAAAGAGGTAGTGTTGGTAGTCGGGAATACTGTTGAGTTCTCCAGTATTTCATAGCTGTCTAACATGCCCATTTGAAGGTGATAAAGGTGAGCTTAGCAAATTATTTGTCACTATGTTCAGGAAAATATACAATGCACTCTTTCGTATATCCATCTGTCTGTGTATTATCTATCTGCCTACATAGCATTTGTCTGTCTATATATCATCTGTACATCCATCTGTCTATTATCTATCTGCATATCATCTGTCTGTCTATATATTATTATTGTATCAGTCTGTCTGGATATATTATTTGTCTGTCTGTCTGAATACCATCAATATATCTGTCTGTCTATATATCTATCACCTGTGTATCTCTCTGTCTCCTCTCCTTGCCTGTTGTTACCACTTGAATAACTTGCTTCTTGGTTCACCATCTCTAACTGCACTTCCCTCTTGCCCCACAGGATTGAAAACCCCATATAAGCCTCTTTCCACTGCTTGTGGCCATGGTGTCAGGCAGAAACGGTGACCTTCTGGAGATAATCCTGTGGCATCTGAAGACATTACATTGTACATGAAGGGGTTTTAAAATGCACATGAGATTAAGGTTACTGACCTCCTGACTTTAACAGAAGGAGTTTGTCCTGGGTTACCTGAGTCTGGCCACTGCAACCACATAGGTTCTGAAAAGTGTTGGGGAGGGGTAAGAAGGGGGAGCAAACTGGTGTGCTGCAAGATGGTCTTGACTGATTGGTGCTGGCTTTGAAAATGAGACAGAGCCATGAGCCAAGGGATGTGGACATCAGTGGTGGGAATTTTCATGGAGAGCTTGGGGTGCTACCTTAGAAAGTCATGCCAGCCATTTACACCAAAGGCCTGTGCAATGCTCAGCATGCTGGTGCAAGTCACCAAGTGTGTGGTGGTTGTTACTCACCAGGCACTTACACTGCAGACCTGTGCAGTACTCAGCATGCTGGTGCACATCAACAAGTATGTGATTATTGGTGAAATTATTAAGGCCACTCCACGTAGTTAAAAGGGAGGCTTATTTTGTGGGGTAACTTACAAGTGAAAGGATACGTTACAGGGTCTGGGAAAGGTGTAGTGCAGTCCGGCAGTGTTCTCTGGAGCACTCTGCTCGGTCTACCTCCAGTGTCCAGGGTCCAGGAACCAAGAGAGCCAGTGCATCCGGATCTCGGGTCTTCAGGGTCCTCTCTCGGCCCCGCCTTGTAGGCATGACAGTTACCTAAGCCTCAATGGGGGTTGGAACTTCCAGATCAAAGCTGGAATGGCTACCCACTACAGTGTGGTGATTGTTACTCACCAGACACTTATATCACAGACCTGTGCAGTGCTCAGCATGCTGGTGCAAGTCACCAAGTGTCTGACAGTCATTACTCCTATAGAAAGCTAAGACAGCAGCTAACTAAAATATGTTTAAGGTTAAAGTGAAAAAACGCTGCCAGTTGCACATAGAATGGAAGATAATTCATACCAGACAGAATGAACAGAGAAATCAGCAGAGGGAAAACTTGCTGTGACATGGTTTCATCTTCCAAAGGTTCATCACCAGTAAATTTATACAAAGGGTACAGTGTACACAAAGATGGATTGGGGAGTGGGCATTTCATGGTGAATATTGCCCAGGAGAGATTCATGGCCACTTAATATCTAACATTTTCAGCATTGTTTTATCTAGTGTCATTGGAAATTGAAGTATCCTTAGCAATTATAAACTAAAACTCATTATAATAACCATCAACTCATTGAGACTGAGACCATCGGGACACAGCACCGACAAGCCTGTTTTGAGGTCTCGGTAACCCAATCAATTCATACGAAATGGAAAACATTTAGCTTTCAGAATCATGCAAGCAAGTCATTTCTGTAATGACAAATATAAGAGGAATAACATGCTGAGGGAGATAAGAAACTTCTGATATTTACTGTACGTAGAGGACACAGCAATTTCTATCCCCTCTGCTATTTAATCCTCAGACTTCTTTGTAGTGGATATGATTATTAATCCCATCTATAAGCTCATGATAGTACTTAATCTCTGGAGAGTTTCAGAGTGATGGGTGGTAGTGCTAGAACTAAAATCAGTTCTCTGTGATGATGGAAGGCAAGCTCTTACCCAGCTAATATCTCTTATGTCCAACAAATAGAAAGAGAATGATGGATACAGCTTGCCTTCATTTTAAAAACAGCTTAAAGATTCCAGTGCAATGAAAAATATCTTCATTTACTCTCTTTCATTTGACTAAAATATTAATAAGAGATGTTTAGTTCATATTTCTCTGTATTATGTTTTAAGATATATATGGAAATATAAAAGACCAGCTTATTCAGCTCAGTGTGAAAGACAAAAGAGGAAATGGCCTGTTTCCCGGGCTTCCACATCGTGTTGCTCAGGGTGATTTTCAGAATGGCTGACTCTACATGAAGACATTAGGTTAGACATGGAATTCTACAATTCCATTGCATATTTTCCAACTTTATCAAAAAATTTCCTATCTCAAGAAAAACTTGTTTAAATGGGTATGATTATTAGTTGTGATTGTCAACTTGACACAATGTAGGTAGCATCACCTGAAAGGGAGTGTCAATGGGGGATTATCTTGATTCCTTTGGTCTTTGGGCCTATGTCGGGGGCATTACCTTGATTAAATTCATTGAGGAGGGAAGACCTGATCACTATGGGAACAGCATTCCTTATACAGGGGATTCTGTGCCTGGAGAAAACAGGCTGAGTGCAAGCATGCATGCCTTGATGCATTCCTCTCTGTCCTTGACTCTATATGCAATGTGAGCAGCAGTCTTGCCTCCTGCTGTGTGATTTCCCCCACAGTGATGGACTGTAGCCTGGAACTGTAAGCCCAACAAACCTTTTCCCTCTCAGGTGGCTTTTGTCAGAATCTTATCACAGCAACAAAAGAAACGAGAGAGTGGGCAAATGAAAGGAAGCTTAGCAAAAAAAAATGTTTCATTTTATAGACGAAAAGTAGCATCTGGGGACATGAAATCATGGCACATGTGACCCAGGTTTCCCATATATCAGATCATGGCTCTGAGCCCTGAAAGTTCCATACAGCTGAGATGCCTGGCTCTCTTCATGCCCCTGGCACTGCTCTTACTTAGGTCATCCTTTAAGAACAAGTTAGAGGATCGTAAAACCGGGCATCAAGTGCAGCTGTTTTCCCTGTAAGATCAGCCTTTGCCTTTAGGAGTTATGGAGTGTTACATGAGGAACTGCTAGTAGTCCAAATGACATCTTGGATGGAGGCTGTCAGTCTCTGCTCTCAGTTCCAGTCTGGGACCTTCCTTGTCTAACTCTGCAGATGCCCGCAGCTTACATTAATGCCCTTCAAGCAAGAATTGGTTTTAGCAACAAAGAATTACCTGTCCAGAATATCCAGGGATAATTTTCTTCCCTTGGGTACCACCAACAGCCAGTAGCCCACAATACATGACACAGAAGGCTGGCCCTACTGCTACAAGGAGGGAAAACTGAAAATGCCATTCTTCCTTCCTCCCTCCGCATGGGGCCAAATCCAAACTCGGACCTGAGCTATCATCCCTGCTCAGCTGCTTCTGATTTAGTCCTCTTCTTTTTCATCCAGGTTCCATGTAAGGACCCTCCCTTCTGATGCTCTTAGGAGACACACCTAAATCAATGTCAATTTTCTATAACTTTCCCATATGACTTCCACATAAAAATGTTTAGAAGTACCCAGGTTGTTTTTTTTTTTTTTCCCTACTCTTTTGGTGACTATGCAGTTGCCTTATTACTTTACATTTCTTTCTAGACATAACATAACCCAAGGCAACACATTGCTTTGAAGAAATAATTGAAGTCAAGTAGCCTATTAGATGACACTGTAGACATCACAGCAGCATCTCAGAGATTCAAACTTTTTGTTAGATACCTTAAGGTCACCCGGGAACAGCTTTCTCTGGTCTACTGATTCCTGGTCCAATCCTCTGTCCCCAGCTCATCCACTAACTCTCTATATGTTGGTAGAGATACAGTGTGGTGCTTTGCACAAAGGGATTGGTGTTAAACTGTTCTCAGGTTCTTGGAACACAGAGTAGAAACCCTCAAAGTCCTTCCTTCTCAGCCCTGGGCCTCATAAGAAACTAAAAAAGTACAAAATTGAAATTTCTTGTAGCAACCTGACATTTTGCCTTATAGAGGTGCATTAAGCAGAGCAAAAGAAAAGATGCAGTCTTCTCTTGAAATAGTGGATGTGTGAATAAGGAAGGCATTTTTGGCTAGTTGGATAAATGAATGAATGAATCAGCAAGTGATTGAACAGACCTGTGCAGTATCCCTGTCTGTTGGTTATGTCATAAGGAGGTATTATTATGATAAAGCACATTACTGTAGTAAAAAGGCACTACTACCACATTTGTCAGACAAGGGCAAACTGGAATTTGTCTCTCATGTATTTATTTTCTTTCTTACATCAACAAAACATATGACTTGTCAGGGGAATTCATTGGGGCCATCAAGAACAGTGTTATAGTGGGCTCATTTTCAACTGAGGATGCTAATTAACTTCCATGAAGTGGCTCATTGCCAGTTACTTCAGAGTCAGTAGGTGGCATGGTGTATAGATATAGAAGCAAATTTGAGAAATACCTTTTCCAACTTCTCCCGAATAGACACCAGAGCCATACATTCTATTTAGCAAGTGGCAAAAACATTTAGTGCTTTATACTTGGAACCATGATGCTAAAGCATCAGTACCTTGCCTTTTAAACCCTGTCTGAAGTGCATGCTTAGCTTATCTAGGGGATCGGTGATTGAAATATCATTACTTTCCCAACGAAGTGAATTAATGACTAAACTAAAAGTGAATGAGTGGAAGACATTGCTATAAACACTGGGAATCTTCTACTTTAAACTTCATAACAGTGAAGTTTTGTTACATTCTTCTTTGGAAATGTTATATGAAGAGGAGTGTTGATCATAGATTTTTTTTTTCATGCCCCCATCAGTACACTAAGAAGACAAGGAAAATCTACCACTGTTTTCTTGTTTTGTTCTGAGATAGGGTTTCCTGTATCCCAGGTTGTCCTCGGATTTGCTGTCTATCTAAGGATGATCTTGAACTTCTTTTTTTTTTTTTTTTTTTTTTTTTTTTTTTTTTTTTTTTTTGGTTTTTCAAGACAGGGTTTCTCTGTGTAGCTTTGCGCCTTTCCTGGAACTCACTTGGTAGTCCAGGCTGGCCTCGAACTCACAGAGATCCGCCTGGCTCTGCCTCCCGAGTGCTGGGATTAAAGGCATGCACCACCGCTGCCCGGCGATCTTGAACTTCTGATACTGTTGCTCCACCTCCCAAATGATGGGATTACAGGCATATGCTCTAACCCCATTCATTTTGTTCTTAAATTTTTGGTCCATTTTCCTGTAGGATCGCATCAGGTTTTACTCTATAATCATTGAATTAATAATATTAAGAGGTTAAGGGATATATGTTAGCCCCAAGTTATTTAGAAACAGTAATACTCTAAGATGACTATTAAAAGTAATTAAAATATGTATATAAAATTTTAGGACGAAAAGAAAACAGCTTCAATTAAAATACAGATTACATTATTAACACTTCTTTATAAACATACTTCCTGTAGTGAGTCTTGGAGAAATAACCAAATGTGATTAAAAAAACAAACGAATTCCTCCAGTTTAATTTAATATGGGTTGTGCTTCAGAGGTGTGGTGTGGAGATAGACCGTTTTACATAGTAAAGACAGAAGAATGAATTGGACCAGTTGGCTAAGGAGCGGGCTCAGAGAATAGAGGATTTTATGTGCTAGTGTGGAGGAGCTGAGTTCAGATCCTCAGAATTCACATAAAGCCAGATTCAGTAGAACATCCTGTACTCTGGGAATTCACACAGGAAGACAGGATGAGGGGCCAGAGGAATCCCTGGAAGGGCTCTAGACAGCTACTTTGGCATATGCAGAAGCAGACAGCAAGAGACTGTGTCTCAAACAAGGTCAGAGGTGAAGAGCAACATTGATCTTTGGTTGTCCTCTGACCTCCACATTCATGCCTTGGCATCTCTGTGACTCACCCCCATACACCCTTTTTGTTTTTCTAATGACAAGGGAAAGTGTGTAGCATTCTTAGTTACAAAGTTATGGCAACCAGCTTCAGCAAGGTTAAGAAGCCTTATCCAGGCATCTGGGAGAGAAAGGGCTTCAACTCTGTATGCTGTCATTTTACTCCTTGTACTTAGAATAGACAAACTTAGACTCTATTGGCCTTGCTAACTGGCAATATTAAACATGCTGTATCTCACCTTGACCTTCGTGTCTGTCTCAAGTCTGACTTTCTCCCGTTGTAAATCTAGACTGTTCTATTTCTGACCATGGGAAAGGATAAGAAGGGACAGCCAGTCAAACTGTGCTTAAAGGACTAATGTCGCCTTTGTCTCAGAATACATTCTACAGGAATAACAGGCATGAATTGTATTAGGAAAGAATGAGCTGAGTCAGGGACTAGAACAACTAAGCATGTCTGGTAGGAAACCAATTAAATTTCAAAAGCAAAAATGTCCAAGTGATCATGTAGAAAGGGTCTGTACAAAACTGATCACATTGTCTTTGATGTAAAAGGTCATGTATTTTAATCATCAGTCATCAACAGGTAGATCTATAAAAGCAAACACAGTGTTCCTGTCTCTAGACAGGCTTTCCTTCGTCTTGGGTGGTTTCTGAGCTAGTGTGCTTTAGAATTTGTTATTTCGGGTGATAATTATGAACTGGTTTTCTAGTTACCCCACATATAGCTGTCTCTCTGTCAGTAGACACATCTCAGTATCCACCAGGGATCCGTTTTCTGGTGCTGAAATTGGTGTGAAATTATTATAATAAAGCAAAGATGGAGTTGGACTATCTCTCCTCTGAACATCTCCATGTTTCCACTTAGAATGTTCATTTACACTTATTTTGAGACTGATCTGTGTATGCAGTCATTTTGTTTCCCTGAAATTCACTTTTTTCTATGCAGTAGAAAATCATAAGCCCTGGGTATTTGCAGTTTTTAAAAAGGGGTAAATGATAGAACCCAATGAGTTAGTAAGCAGGTACATGGCTCTTTTCTAGCTGTTCTGTCATAACAAGAGTTACATGAGAGAAGGATGAGTTAGTTGAGTGTCTAGGAATCGGGGCCTAAAATTAGAATGGCTTTTCAGCAGCTTAGGGATTGTGTGTGTTTGTGAGAGGGTGAATGCCTGACCATAGATGACCTCTTTTGCTATGGGATCATGGGGTCTACGGCCTACCTCCCTGATTTCAATTATTAGAGAGCTTTTCCCTATAGTCCCAGGTGTCTGAAAGCTCCTATACTTCCAACTGAAGACTGCTGTGAGTGAATGCACAGTGATTTGAACTGCCATCTGACACATTCGGCAGGTACAACTTGTATGTTGAAGGCATGAGAAAACTAAAGGGGTCAATATGGTGGGGCTTTCAGGACCACATGCTTGCCATGGTGGCAAATCCCCATCAACGTCTTTGTTCTGACAATAATCTCTCTCTCTCTCTCTCTCTCTCTCTCTCTCTCTCTCTCTCTCTCTCTCTCATTATTTAATTAAATATCCTGAATTTACAAGAGTCTCGGATCTTCATCCGTCCTCTGTGTTTAATGTACCTTCCCCCTTTTGCTTTTCTCACTAAGCATGCTGTTACCCAGAATACATTTTTCAGATCACATGATTGCTTTGTTGGCATCTGGGTCAGAGCAGGACACTCAGTTCAAACTTTCTCAAGTCTGTTCTCTGCTAGTGTAACCTGGCTACTTTTCTTAGAGCCTGAACCACAGGGCACGTATTAGTTACATATCACACAGCACCCTACCCACAGTGGAACATATTGATTGCCTATAAAAAGTAATAAAAGAATCTAGATACAGTCTGCTCCTAGATAACCTACAGAACTAATAGAAGGATGTTGTGTTCCTAGGAATGGGCCAAAAACCTGTAGAAGAGGAATAGTGAAGATGTATTGTATCTTTGTTAAATCTTTTAGGAATTCAGCATCAGCAAAAGGAATCCTTCCATTCCTTGTCCTTTATCCTTGACATGATACAAGCTTTTGCTTCAGTAAAAAAAGCATATTCTCTCCCCTACTCTCTCTCTCTTCCTCCCCTCCCCAATTCCCTCTCTTGGTGGGGGGAACATAGTATTATGTTCCTAAACTTATTAGCTGTTTTCTTATCAAAATGACTTTCCAGCCACACAAATGTCCACTGGCGTTTTTGTCCAAGAAGCCTGGACTCACCATTCTGTTCTGGACACTTGTCTAACTCTGGAAGCACCTTCTAGCTGAATGTCTTTGACATGAAGCGTGTGTGTGTGTGTGTGTGTGTGTGTGTGTGTGTGTGTGTGTCTATGTGGGTGGATGTGGATGTGGGCACACCACAGGACATTTGTGGAGGCCAGAGGACTTTCTTCCTTGTTTGGGATAGGGTCTTTTCACCACAGCATGTGTCAAGCTAGCTGGCTTGTGAGCTTGTAGCACTCTGCCTCCCATTTCCTGTAGGAGGGCTGGTATTGCAGAGCCTTGCACTTCTGTGCCTGGCTTTTACATGGGTTCTGGGATCCAAACTTAGATCAGGCTTATTTGGAAAGTACTGTATCTACTGAGCCATCTCCTTAGCCACTGGAACCATTTTAAGTACTGTTTTTATTTAGTTTCATTATAAACAGGACAGTTGACAGTATCTGGCCAGACTCATGTCTATGGTACTTAGCTGAAGTACACACTTACTCTGAAATTACCACAGAATAATGGGGAATATGGAAAACAGTGCATCAAACACATTGTTTTCTACTGTTTTTTTTTTTTCTAATTCCTACATGATAGAAGGGACACACATATTTTTCTTTCAAGTAGACTGCCAACAGTATGCCCAATGTGACCTAGTTTCTTTAATAAGAAACATAAATTTTAAGGGATAGAGAGATGATGGGTAAAGCACTTGATGCTAAACCTGAGTTTGAATCTGCAGCACTTATATTCACATACACACAAAAAGCAAAACATGATAGATGGTGGTGGCATGTATCTATCATCTCCCATACTGGGGAAGATGATAGGGAAACAGGGAAACAGGAGGTCCCTGGAGCTCACTGGCCAGCCAGCCTAGACCAACTGTTGAACTCTAGGTTTAGTAAGAGAGCCTGTCTCAAAAAAATAGAGAGCAGCTGATTAAGACCCAGATGTCAACCTCTGGCCTCCATATACACAAACACATTCACACATATTGGACACACACACACACACACACACACACACACACCCCACAAAGAAATACTTACTTTCAAAAAACCTTAAGAGTATTCTAAGAGTCAACATTCCTGACTTGCACATTTCTCTAGCCAGTCATTAGAAAGAACTGTGGTGGATCACACTCTAGCAAAGGTGACCGAAGTTGGATGGGACAAAGTGAAGTCTAGGAAAGGGAAATCAATCTGTTAGGAAGGAGCGAGGACTTCCCCGTGTGCTTTCAATGGCCTTAGCAAAACGGAGTCACAATGTTTGCGTTGTCTAGAGTCAATGTCCATGCTCCCTCATTTGTTTCTCTCTTCACTCACCCACTTAACAGGAAGAAGGGCCCGGAAAGGCAGTGTGCTCTTGGCCTTTAGCCCACCCCTACCCAGCAAGTGTGTCAATCTGCAGTTGCATCCTTGGGCTCTGATTGCTCATTTCTCTTTACATAATTTCTGAAAATCCTGCAGTAACAACTATATATACCCCCCTATGGAATTCTCTCTCTTCCATCACAGGTCCCTAGAATAACCAATACAATTCCTCTGTTTTCAGTATTTGGGGGCATGGTATGAGAGAGCCAACGCAAAGTGGGGGTGAAGCCAGTGAGGCAGTTCAAGGATTGAGCATGTTCCCATTAAAAACATTTTAATTCATTCTTATTTTATGTGTATGAGCCTGCATGTGTACCTGTACCATGTGAATGTAGTGTTCATGTAGCACAGAAAATAGCATAAGATCTCCTAGAACTGGAGTTATAGGTGGTTGTGAGTTGCTGAGTGAGTGCTGGAAATTAACCCTGTGTCTTCACCAAGAACATGTGTTCTTAACCACTGAGCCATCTCTCCAGCCTACAAAGAGATATTTTTTAAAAGATTTATTGTTTTATCTCAATTATGTGTGAAAGGAAAGGCATCTGCTCAGGACCCCCAAGACCAAGTACTCAGCATAAAGGGATTAATTTGCCCCAGAGGGATAGAGGGTAGGGAATAAGAGACAAAGACAGATGGGAGACAGAGGATGAGAACAAGGGAAGGGGGCAGGGGTATTTGTCCCAGAGGAAGAACAAAGGACTGTCTCTGGATAGAAAGGAGACAGATGTAGCCCATAGGAAAATGGCGGTTTATAAAGGTACAAGGGAGCCGGGCGGTGGTGGCGCACGCCTTTAATCCCAGTACTTGGGAGGCAGAGGCAGGCGGATCTCTGTGAGTTCGAGGCCAGCCTTGGCTACCAAGTGAGTTCCAGGAAAGGCGCAAAGCTACACAGAGAAACCCTGTCTCGAAAAACCAAAATAAATAAATAAATAAATAAATAAAGGTACAAGGGGAAACCCCGAGTTAGGATGAGGTGTTTAATTTTAATTGGTCTTGTTAATTAGGTGAGCCAAAGGAGGCTTTTGGTTGCTGAACTTAAGTACTTTGATAGCTGGACCTTGGCAGTCAGCCTTAGGAGGAAGAAGTGCCCGAATAACAAAAATAGACCTTTGTGACAAGCTTTAGGACGGTAATCTAAAGGATTTTAGCAAGGCAGAGGGAATGGGGGAAGGGCAAGGCCTGCCAGAGCCATGCCCACAATGCTCTAGCTGGCTAGAGTCCCTTCAATGTGTATCTGTGTGTGAACATGTGCATGAGAGTGCAGATGTCCCTGGAAGTCATAGGCATTGGATCACCCAGAGCTAGGTTACAGGCAGTTGTGAGCCGAATGACATAGGTGTTAGGAATTCAATTTAGGTCTTCTGCAAAAGTAGCAAAGCCTCTTAACCACCAAAATGCCTTTCCAGCTACTTAAATTTTTTTAAAGATTTGTTTTATATTTTTAATTATGCATATGGGGAAATAATATGTGAGTACAAGTGTCTTCACAGGCCAGAAGAGAGAAAGGATTCTCCGAAGCTGGAGTTAGAGGAAGTTGTAAGCTGGCTGATGTGGGTGCTAGCAACTAAAATCAGATCCTCTACAAGAGCAGTACGCCTGTTAACCATAGCCGTCTCTCCAACCTGTTTAAAACAAAACAAAACCCAGTTATATTCAGTTTAGATTTCATGTTATGAGCCTTTATAGTTTGAAAGGCAGTTGTGTTTAAATCAATTAAGATTTCATAAAAATTCGCATTGCACCTGGTTGTGTGTGACGTTCTTAGGAAGATGTGAACAAAGGCCTATTCACCCTAGATAGAACACCAATGACAGACCAAAGAAATACATACAGGTCTGGCTTAGCAGGCTACTGAGTTTATTGGAGTTGTTTACAATAATATGAGTGTGGAGTTACTTGCAGAAGTAATCCAAAGGCAGCAGTATTCCCAAAGACCCTCCCACCTCTCAGCATGCCTGCCCACTCAGGAAAGCTGCTCCCCTGGAGCTTGCTAAGCAACTTGAAGGCAGCTCTGCTGATTGGAGACTCTCCTCTCTTCTGGTTGTTACTGTACATGTAACTTTGGGGAATGGCCTTGTGAATTTTGTAACTTTTAGAATCCCATGCCTTGTAAATTTCATCTACTTCCCAGACCTTTTAACTTTTATCTAACTTCCCAGGCCTTTTAAGTTTCATGGATTTCATGGGCCTTGTAAGTTTCATCTACTTCCTGGGCCTTGCATGTTTTGTTTACTTATCCTTGAGTCTTAGGAGGTTTCCTTTTCCCTCCATGTGAGAATGTTTCACAATTCTAATTTCAGTATCAGACAGTAAGAGTACATGCAAGTGTGGGCATGTTTTTCAAGGACCTCAGCACAAGGCATCTATGAGGATGAAAACAAGAAGGATTCAGTAAGAATTATCTATTTATACTACCCACATCCCTCACTCTCATGCTTAGATTCCGAGGACCATTCCAAAGAGCTTGCAGAATGTATATAGAACTTCCTGCCTCTCTAGATTTCTTTGTGATTTGGGTCAAGGGAATTAATTTAAAAAGGAAGAAAGAAAACAAAGCTGTATATGATGCATGCCTATAATCTCAGTGCTCAGGATGTTGAGGCAGAATTGCCATGAGTTTGATGCCAACTTGTCCTACATCATGAGTTCCAAGCCAGGCAGGACTAGAGAACAAGACTCTGTCTCAGAGGGGAAAAAATGAAAAACAAAAGTTTATTTTGTAGCTGTTTGTAAAGGGCCCATTGTTTTACTCTTTGGATTATACACTATTCTGTGAATAGGATGTTCTGTGTCTTCTGGCTCCATTTCTAAATGCTTATCAGCTAATTTTACAGTGTATATATTCTTCATAGGTGAGGCATTTTTGAGAATGTTTCTCTGGAAAACTTGAAAATGGTTTGTTCTGTATTAAGAACTTTGGGTTAAGCAATTTGATTCAATTTAGTGGTGTCTATGAATTAAAGGAAAGGGTAAAGTCAAGAACAGAGTTTTTTAGACCTGGCATCACACCATGCACATACAGAAAACAAACACACACACACACACACACACACACACACACACACACACACACACACACACACACACCGTTCATAAGGCTCTGAAAAGAATATAATTCCTCCCCCCCGCCCTGCATCCTCTGTGTGTGTATGTGCACATGTGTGAGTATAAAATACAAACACAAGCCTCAAATGCCCTGGAGAGTTTCCCTTGTTGAGAATTTTATAACTTTACTCAAAATGATGGCTGCGGTCTGCAGCCATACTCCCCTGTGCCTGCCCAACCTGGTCTAACTTTTGTCCTCTTCCATTTTTATTTCTGGTGAACAAACCACATAGCAAAGCTCGCTGTTTGACTCACAAATTGCAACTCAGACCCTTGGTCACACGTGTGTCCATTTACAGCAAAGTTCACGATGCTATTTGATCTTAAACATGCCGTGGAAAATTGAAGTTGGGGCAACTCAAATATCACCTCCGTAGGTGTGGACAAGCAAGAATTATAGTGACCTTCAGATTCAGACTTTTTGTCCTTCCTTAGAGACGGGATACACAAAGGTTGCTAAGTTGATTCATGTTACGTTAAAGCCATTTCGATACAGCAATGACCTTGTAGCAATAAATGTTTAAGTACCCAGTTCTTTGGGGATCTGAGAAAAAATAACACTCCTGAAATAACACAGGTCTTTTGTGGGAGCTTGTGATTGCATGAGAATTTATAGATTTGAGACATGTCCCTATAAGAGGGACCCAAAGGTAGCCATAATATGCTTTTGACTTCAGCTTTTACTGACAGGTGGAAGGTGCCTGCCAAAGATGAATGAAGAAAATGAAATACTATAGTAGTCTTTAGAAACCCCCCTCCCCAGGGCTGAGTGGATGTTAAGCAGATGCCCTCTAGTCTGTTTCTTTCTGCCTTGTCTATTATCCCATGTGGTGGGACCTCATTGTCCCACAGTGCCCTTGGCTCTAAAACAAAAGAAGTAACAATCATGAGTGAACTCACTCTGAGCTGTAAGCTTCCATCTCAAAAAACTTTACATGATTCACAATTGGAGATAGTATGGGTGTGTGTGTGTGTGTGTGTGTGTGTGTGTGTGTGTGTGTGTATGTGTGTGATATTTTGTTCATTGGGAATCTAAAACCATAGAGAAGGAGTAATAGATGAATATATATTAAAAGTCTAGCTTATGATTACTAAAGTTATTCAATTTGTTCAAGATTTGCCAACAGTGACAGTAAAATAAAAACGTCAGATATTAATTGGCCAAATGTGACTAGCAGAAGCAGACATGCTTAGCAAATCTGCTGAAGTTATTTCCCTTCAGGATTCTGAGTGAGATCTCCCTTTACTAAAGCGGCTTGATTGATTTCTCCTCTTGTTTTTCAATGGATTAAATTCTATAGAGCAATTAACATCGGCATTTTATGAGTCAAGGGAGAGACTCTTGCTCTGTGGCCCAGGCTTGTTTGAAACTCATGATTCTCCTGCCTCAGCCTCCCCAGTGCTAGGATTATAGACGCGAACCCCTAGGCCAGCCAATGCAAACACATTCTGTAAGCACTAATGATGGCTTTTTGCTAACATCCATTAGTTAGCATAGGAACTAATGTCACTATGACATTTTCATAGACAGATTCATAAATCATTATAGTCTTCTCATAAGTGACACTATTCTTCTGTCCTGCTTAGCTTTTTGTCAACTTGACACAAGCTAGAGTCATTTGAGAAGAGGGAATCTCAACCAAGAAAATGACCCCAGCAGATTGGTTATAAAACAAAAGTAGTACCAAGTACGCTGAGAGAGCATGAGCAAATGGAAGAAGGCTCAGTGGTTGAGAATGTTTGCTGCTGTTGCAGAGGACTCAGGTTTGGTTTCCACCACCCGTGCTGACAGCTCACAACGGCCTGTAATTTCAGCTCCAAATGATTCAATGCCCTCTTCTGGTCTCCTCAGGCATCTCCACCCATATGCCACACATAGGAAGGAATGGGTACAGACAGAGACAAACAGGCTCCTACATATATACATAGTGACCATGTTGCTTAATATCAAATGAGCATTTTTGTGAAGAATGATGGACAGTGGTTGTATCTCACCACCAGCTGTATGTAGTTCTTCATTTTCTTTTAAATAATTTACTATTATGCTTGTCCTGCTACTTGAGGTGTCCCACGTTGTAAAACTCACCACTGCAGTCCTCTGGTGTTAAAATATCTTTTTGGAAGCATCCATTTGTTACTAAAGGTTTCTGTCTTCTGAGTACTTGGATATTGAATTATTCTACTTTCTAAGCTTAGAGACAGTGTTTTGATAGAAATTTATCCATTGTCAATGAAAAGGACTCTGTGATAAGAATGTTTTTAGTTTAGAATAGGTTTTTGTGTTGCATTGATTTTGGCCCACCTGAGTAACATTAAAAATAAAGATAGTAAAATGAAAACCTTAAGAGAAGTGTTATTGACAGTAGTAGGCAGCATAATTCATGGTGGTTTGCTCACTTTTTCAAGTGCTTGATTGTATCTCATGCCATAAGCCACATATGAGAGACACTGATTTGCATCTATACTACAAGGGTTAAACAATGGATATCTTCTAAGTCTGACATAATCAATTCATTTTAGTTAAATTTAGCAATCTATTATTAATACATTAAATTTAGTCAATTAATCAAAAAAACTGATTGCAAGTGCAGATCTCAATTAATGTCAAGTTTAGATTTCTTGTGACTAAAATGTATTTAATTTTTTTATTAATTATGTGGATGGCAGTATATGCATGCGAGTATGGGTACCCATGGAGGCTAGAAGAGGATGTCAGATCCTCTGGAGCTGACGTTCCAGGAGGTTGTGACCCACCTGAGATGGATGCTAGGAACTGAACATAGGTGCTCTTAACGATGGAGCTATCTCTCCCACTCTTCGGCTGTTCTCTGTTGAGCATGGCACATTTGAAAGGTCATAAACGCTGTGACTTTGAGTCAGCATTGATAGCTCTGGAATGCAGGCATAACAGGAGACAGGCATCTTGATGAGATTATGACTTTTTAAATTATTTTTAAGTTGTTAGCTTTCATTAAAATATAGTTACATCATTTCCACCCTCTCTTTCTTCCTTCTTACCACTCCCATGTCCACCCCCTCTCTAAAATGCATGGTCTCCTTTTCTTTAACCATTGTTGTTACATATACAAATGAACAAATGAACATGTAAATATAACTTGTTGAGTCTGTTCAGTGTTGCCCGCATGTATATGTTCCTAGGGTTGATCACTTAACATTGGATAACCAATCAGGGGCCTCATCTTTTGGGAAGACTAATCCTCCCTTTCTCAGAAAATTGTTAATTGCTTGAAACTTTTTGTCTAGGTGTGGGGCCCATAGGATTTCCCATCTACATTGGGATGTCAACTGTCGTTAGAATTGTTCAGGCCTTCTTTGGGCAGCCATGTTGATGAGATTTCACAGTGCAGTTTCCCTGTGGTAGCTAGAAAACACAACCTCGCAGCAGACGTCCCGGTCCTCTCTGGCTCTTACAGTCTTTCTGCGCTTCTTCTGCAACGTTCCCTGAGCACTGGATGTGTTGTTGGTGTGTCAGTTGGGGCTGGGCATCCATGTTCAGTTCTCTGCATTTTAACTTCTTGTGGTTTTTCTGTAATGGCATCCTGCTCAAAAAGAAGTTTCTATGAGGAGGGTGAGATCCACACTTACCCACAAACTTCAGGCTTCCTGTACCCTACTCTCTCCAGTAGAGAGTAGTCCTCCTGCAAAGGTGCAGAAGCAACAGGAAGAGCTCAGATCTGGATCTGGAGCTGGGCTTGTGAATGTGCAGAGTGCTGTGGGCAGTGGGGGATGAGAAGGTTGTGTTTTTTAAATCAGAGAGGGTGGAGGATGAGGAGGAGGAGGATGTGGACTGTGTGTGAGTTTGCCACCATGTATGTGTGGAAGTCAGAGGACAACATTGGATCCAGAGGTTCCTATACTCATGAGCATGTACTTACTCACAGTCATTAATGCAAACATATGGAATAAAAATAAAATAAATCTTTATTTTAAAGATATAATTGGAATAACCTTGAAAGTGTTTATTAAATGTAAGCTAAACTATGATCAAAGTGAACTCATTTTACTCAATGAATAATTCAACTACATTAGAAAATGCACAGAAGAGACACATTAGAAGAATAGCTTACCCAAGTTACCAACTTCTTCTTTGAGCATTGCAAACTTGAAATAATTATACTTTGAAAAAAATAAGAATTCTCAGATTATGGTTTTATATAGAAATGCTAAACACAAAATAGAATATTACAAAAAGCATTTTTAAAAGTCTTGATGTTACAATGTGATCTTTACTATAAATCTCTCAAAAGTTTTACATGACAGTAAAATTTTCCTATAATAATTCTATCTGTGGCATTATGTTTATTGCTCAATATTCTTTAAAACTCCCACAGGGATTCTTTTTCTACCTCATAGAGTCTGTGTTTTCCATTCGTGTGTGTGTGTGTGTGTGTGTGTGTGTGTGTGTGTGTGTGAGAGAGAGAGAGAGAGAGAGAGAGAGAGAGAGAGAGAGAGAGAGTTTGCATGCACATTTGTGTGCATTTATGTAAAGCTGATTCAGACACACATTTGTAGTAAGTATCCACCATGTAGAAGATCAAATTTGACATGATTCAGTGGCTCAGCAGATCTTTGCCTAATGAATGAATAGCAATTGCTATCCTGCCTTCTCAGTCCTGTTTACTAGAAATTCCCTAAATAATACCTTCCCATATGGAAATCTATTCAGAGCACTGTGTGCATTTTTAAAAGCTCATCAGGAAATGATGGTTTCTATAATTGGAGGAATCTATCAAAATAGATGAATTGCAAAATTATAAACATCCCTGAAATTGGCCTGAGGCAAAATTCGCCCTACTTTCCTAAACGTCTCCATTTTTCTTGTTAAGGGGAAGAAACACAACCTGCACCTCCTGTCTATGTTCCTCTGAGCTCCAGAGGAGACCTCAGCAATGGCTCGTCACCATCGTCCAAACACTTAACATCTTCTTCCATAGCTTTGCCAGTGATCACAAACCATGGAGCATAACACGTTTTCCCAGCAGAGGCTGCGCTCTGACCCTCTGTCCCACTTTTTCTTTCCACCCATTCTTTGCAGCATTTTGCACTCTCCCTCCCCACAGGAAAGAATGTTCCTCAGTTAAAGCCTCCTCCAGCTCATTATTTTCTAGTTACTATTTTCTGCATGTCATCCTGTTGTTATCATTAGTTGCTTCCTAGTCCAAGTCTCATTATGTGTGGAGGAAGGTTACAGGAATTTCTTGAGGCATATAGTCATATTTAGCCAAGGCTGGCCTCAAACTCACTATGTAGCAGAGGTGGACCAAATCTCCTAATTCTCTTACCTCTACCTCCCATGTTCTGGAATGACAGCCATAAGTTATTAAACCTGACTACCAACTCTTAATTCATTTTTCCCCTTTCATTTTGGAGAAACAGGGCGGGGGTGCTTTTAAAGCTTGTCATTGAAATTGAGGTCAGACCATGATTTGTTTCCCGATGTTTACTCTGGGCATGCAGACATGAACAAGTCATGGCATTTGAAGGAAGAGCTAGGGTCATTAATTTGGAGACTATCTACCCCATACCAGCATTTAGCTGATAAGGTGATGTTGTCTTAGTTTGTTTTCCTGTTCCTGTGATGAAATACTCTGACAAAAGCAACTCAAGAGAAGAGAATTTATTCTAGCTCACATGTTAGTATAGTCGCTATGGCAGGGGGTGGTCAGGGTGGCAGGAGTTTGAGGCGGCCAGTCATATTACATCCTCAGCCAAAAAAGAACATGTGTGCTTCTTCTCTGACCGCTCTCCCACTTTCTTAGTCCATTTGCCCTGCTTAGGGAATGGTCCTGCCCAAGGTTAAGATGAGTCATCCTACATCAATTAAAGCAGTTAAGATAATCCCTACCAGGTGTGCTTGGAGGCCCATCTCCAGATGATTCTAGACTTAATTAAGTTGATGATTGACAGTAACCGTCACAAATGTCTTGATAGATATTTGCTAAATTAACAGGTAACTATAATTACTCTATGTAAGGGAATTCTGGTTACACAACATCTACCATCCCACTGCTCATCAGGGTTTAATTTGATGATCAAGCTGGCCAGGTGGATGTTCCCATCCTCCTTGGCCATGGCATGAGTGTTGTTCCAGAAACTACACATTAGATTGAAGATGATGCCTTTTCCATGTAGAGGAGGAACTTTATTTGGTTAAGTGCTTTGGAGTAGTCATTCTTCCCACTACGAACCCCAAACAAGTGCTCCATGTCCATTCCTACAGAAGGTTGGAGTGGTGAGAAGGAATTGCAAGCCTAGAAATGCTGATAGACAGTTCTAGAGGCTGACAAGGCAAGGAAACAATGGGTCCTAAGGCCACCAGGAGGAGCACAGCCCCACTGGTAATGAACTGTAGAACTCACTAGAACAGTAATCCTGGAAAAGCATGAATTTATTTTATTTTAAGCCATTGTCCTGACAACAGTAAGAAACTAATAGAACCTTATCATTACCCTTCATTCATATGGTCTGTGCCATTGGATGTTGCCTCTGGAAGCAAGAATCTATAATGATGATTGACATATCGATGACACATTAATGTTCAGCTCCTTTGCTGTGACAGGTTGGGTTCTAGGGATAGTAGAATTAGTGTATTGTGACTTCCCTGTCTTAGTCACATGAGCATAGCTTCTTTCCAATGAAAATATGCTTCCTGTCTTCTTCAGAGCAGATCATCCTTGGATTTGGTTATTTAATTTGGCCTCACCCCCTCACTGGAAAACAACAATAATATAGAGGATCAGGGCCAGGTAGAGAAGTAATACAGGATTCCACTGACTTTTATGTCTGTAATCTGGAAACAGTAAACTATTAAAACCATATCTATAGATATATATCAAGCATGCATTGGTTTATTGCTACAGCCACTGAAGTGTATTTCATTGTTTATAATCTGCAACCACAATCTGTTGTTGGAATACACAAAAAAGTTCACCAAAGTCATAGACATAACAGTTTTATTTTACAAATGGAAAAAGAATTATATCTGCTATCATTCATTTCTTACCTCTCAGAGTATAAAGAAGCAAACATTAAAGACTGCAAACAGTTAGCTGGCTCCCAGAAAATATAATATGTGTAAATTGTAAAATATGATTTGTACGGCTGAAGGAATAAGGAGAACTGTTAACCACATGTTCCTGGATTCTGCCTTTTCATATTAATACGTTAGATTATAGCTTAGATTCTCTGTAATATTTTTGCCCATCTGGGGAAAGATGCAGATAGATGTGGGACAAAGTCCATGGTTATGTAAACAACATTGTTTCACTTGTAAAATAACCTCTTTTACTGAAATGAGCTAAGAAGCATCTTTACATTTCGGGGGAGGGCTGCGTGTGTGTGCAAATAATTGGTTCCCACAGGAGCCTACAAAAACCATGTTTTCTGATAAAATGAAGAATAAGGATACAATTGCAAATTATAAGGCAGTTATGGCTCTGTGAGTCAATAAAAAATCTCAAAATTAGTTATTAGAATCATGTATTTCAGTTTAGTTGGGGAGCTGAGTCCAGAAATGTTGCTTTAACCGACATGGTTCTTAGTTGTGTTTCTTGGTAAGATAATAAGAATTTCAATTTTCTTCATGTCCTAGTAATTTCTAGGAGATTATTCCATTTAAAGCAACATGATTAATATCATGTTGAATAATTTAGAAATAGTTTTCCCAAAATAAATGAGTCTCAATAGTGAGTCTAAGTACAGTCGTTAGTGGACAATCTAGTATTTCCATCCATTTGTGAGTTACCTAAGTTATTCAGTCTCTCACACACTTTTCATATTTATCAAAATGTGCCACATTGAGTTATTTGGGGAATTAAGCAAATTATAGTATGTGGATTGGTCTGAGTAGGATATATAGTGTGGAGATCTGTAAGTCCTCATCTTCGAGACTTATGCTTCAAGGTTCTATTCTTTGAGTGTTTTACATAGTCATGTTTCAGGGGCTCCCATTATACAGAGGCATGCTGATGTCAGGGCTCTGCTGGACATGTGAGTTTAGAGCAGTATAAACACCTGTAGACTTCAGGGACTTGATGGCCAGGTGAAGGGGGCAGCAGTGAATGACATCTGTCACTTTTGTTACTTTGTAGGCCAGGAAAGCATGGAAGGAAGTGGGAGGAAAGGGAACATTGGGGGTCTTTCTCACACATCTCAGATGCTAGCAAGATGCCTGGCCCATAGTCAGAGTAGCCTCGCGACTGTCAGCTTGTGTCACATTATGATTTTAGCTCAGGTTTTTAGTTGAGAGGCTACTACAGCTGGCTAGATGGCTCTGTGATTAATGCACCTGCCGCTTAAACTTGAGGACCAGCATTCTGATTCCCAGAATCCATGTAAATCCCTGGAAGGCATGGCAACCTACCTGTGATCTCAGTGCTTGAAAGGAAGAGATGGGATTAGCCAGACAGCCATACTGGCAGGCTCTGGGTTCTGATGAGAGGACCTGCCTCCGTGAATACCATGGACTGTGATGAAGAAGGACTCTGGACATCAACTCTGGGCTTCCACCCATGTACACATGTGCATATACACATGGGAACCCACAGACACACAAACATGTGAACATACCCCACACATACATAAAAAGAGGAATTGTTGCTGATTTTGTGACTTTGGGAAAGCTTTAAAAATCCTCTGAATCTGGTCTCACCTCCTCCGATGCTGATGAGTAGATGAAGGAAAGAGATGGGTACCATGTATGACCCTCTGTAAATGGTTGGTTGTTGTGTTCTGATATACTTTATTCATTTTGCCTGTCAGTTAGTGAAAAGCAATCAAATGCCAATATTTATAATGACATAGTGGAAAAACATCTTGATTTATGGTATCATATGTGTAGTGATTTATTTTATATTGATGTGTTAATTTGTAACCAATATGCTCAACTATAAATCATTCATTCAAAAATCTCTGTTAAGTAACTACCTCTGGAGGCTGGCAAATAGCAGTAGACAAAATAATGAGCTGTTTGCTCTCTTGGAATTTGAATTCCAGGGCAAAGGAGCAGGGAAGAAACAAAAATATATAAATGAAATATTATGCTAATTTCAGATAATAATTTCTATGAATGTATGAAAATAAGAAAAGGCTGTATTAATCACTGTTCAGTTGCTATGAATAGAGACCATGACCATGGCAACTCTTATAAAGAAAAGCATTTAGTTGGAGTTTGCTTAGTTTCAGAGGTTTACTCCATTATCATCATGGTGGGTAGCATGGTGCCAGAGCAGTAGCTGAGAACTACATCCTAATCTGCAGGCAGAGACAGGAGACAGAGAGAGACTGGGCCTAGTTGTAGCAGGAATCTTTAAAGTCCTTATTAATAAAATTAAACCTGAGACCAGTTATTGGGGTGAATGCTGGAAGATCAGAGAAGCAGAACAAGCCACATCTACCTCATATCGCCAGTTCCTCAGCCGATCCTGTTTCCTCAGACTGGAAGCTTCTGTGTCCTCATCCCAATGGCTCTCAGCTGAACTGCTGTTCGAAAGCCTGAAAGCTTAACCAGTCAAAAGCTTCTAGTTTCTGGTCTTCATGCCTTATATATCTTTCTGCTTTCTCTCATCACTCCCTGGGATTAAAGGCTCACTTCTTGGGATTAAAGGCATGTGTCACCATGCCCAGTTGTTTCCAATGTGGCCTTGAACTCACAGAGATCCAGAGGGATTTCTGCCTCTGGAATGCTAGGATTAAGGTGTGAGTGCCACCATTTTCTAGCCTTTGTATCTAGTGGCTGTTCTGTTCTTTGACCCCAGATAAGTTTATTAGGGTGCACAATATTTTGGGGAACACAATACCACCACACCTAGTGGCATGGGCTTTTGAAACCTCAAAGCCCACACTAGTAACACACTTTGTCCCACAAAGCCACACTTTCTAATCCTTCTCAAATAGTGCCACTCCCTGGTGACTTAAGCATTCAAATATATGAGCCTATGGGGACCATTCTTCTTCAAACCACCACAGGCTGGCTGAGAGGTGTGCATGTCCAGGAATGTTCTCTGAGCAAAGGCAGCTAGCTTTTCAGCTTAGTTAGCAGAAAGGGAGGAATTCTGGTGGAATGCCTTCTGGCAGGGGCAGTTTCAAGTACAAAGGCCCTGAAGGAAGAATGGCCTCCTCTAACTCAGAACTAGTTAGAGCCAGGTGAGCAAGAGGACACAGCATTGATGGAAACAAAGCTCTTGAGATAAACAGGCTCCCTTTCTGTGCCTGTGAAATGTAAGAAACACATTTCCTTCCGGGTTTGGCATAAAACTGTTGGAAGTGTTTGAAAGGGAGAGAGCTTTCACTTTTTGGAAAGATCACTCTAACCATTAAGTGTGCCATTCTCTTTTTAATCATGTAGTTTTGTTTTTGTTTTTTCTGCGACTGGGCGCTCCTCAAACTTCTGTGTAGCCAAGGGTGACTGTAAACTTCTGCCTTTCCCTTCTAAGTGCTTGGGATGGCAGATGGCTGCCACAAAGCTCTGCAATAAATTAGTAATAAAGATTACTACAGAATTCTGAGAGGCTAAGGTAGGTAGTGCTGTTGGATGGAGACAGTTGGGATCAGGCCTGTGTGAATGTCTGTTTGTTATTAAAACAGACAATGAGGTGAATAAATGCCATTTCTTTTAAGTGCTATGCAATGAGGAAATTATAATTTAGTTTAGAAGTTCATAAATGTCCTGCAACAAATCCCGGATGGGATTTACAAAGATGGACTGATAAATGCAAAGCAAATAAATTTTACTTGAGAGTTAAAACCAGATTTTTTTAATTGAAGATTAACCCAAAGCCAAAATAAACTTATGATTTGAGAAATAAGAGTAGATCTCCTAATGATGTGCTTGGCAGGCCTCCTTGGCTTATAAAATACTGTGCAGTTGGGGCTGGAGAGATGGCTCGGAGGTTAGGAGCCCTTGCTGCTCTTGCACTGGACTCAATCCCCAGCACCCATGCAGGGTGACTTAGAAGCACCTGTAAGTCCAGCTCTAGAGGATCCGATACCTTCTAGTGGCCTCTGTGGCCATTCCACACATGTGACATACACAGGGACACACAGATGTAAGTAAAATGAGAAGCGTGCCATATATGTATTTTATCTTATATTAATGAAATTTAATAGTAGATTTCATTAGAATGGAGTTTTGAGTTGGTTGCCTAGTTGATTGTAGTCTACATATGCAGGAAGAAACTGAAGACTCAAGAAACAGTGTTGTGTGACACAGAGTCACAGCCTAAGTACACTTACCCCTTCAAGGAAGCTGGTGTGTGACACAGCCTTGGCAAAGCTGGTTTGGGGACATAAATAGATAAAGCCCCTTAAAATTATGAGTTAAACCTGCCTTTTATATCTTGAATCTCCTGCAGTAAATGCACTTACACATTAAGTGGGAGGTCCTACCTTCTCTGGCCTAAGCTCTGGTGTTGTACAGGATGTATACTGTGTGACTAAATAACCAAACGCTTGCTTTGTTTTATAAGTATTGCAGGAAGGTTTTAGCTCTCACATTCTGGAAACTTTCTTTGTGCTTAGAAGTTATGACTTTGTAAGTCGGGGTCAGAGCTCCAAACCAAGCGTACAGCACCGTTGCCTTTGGCAGCTAAAGGCCTGTTATTATGGGCAAAGATTAAAATTACTCTGGACCAGAATCTATAATTTTCTATATTAAGTCTTGGGTCAGTGCCATCGTGCTAATAAATGAGGCATCTATAACTCATCTAAATTTCTTTTTCTCAAAAAGTGCTCCGGGGAACAAATGCATGGTGGCCTCTAAAGGAAAAAAAATGTTCACTGTTTTAAATAAAACTGAATCCACACAATGGGGTGTGATCTCTGGGAGCATGTGGCTCCATTTTTGAGGAGTGTCGGGCACCCTGTCTGGTAGTTTGGGTCACCTTTTTTCTAGGCGCCGCCCTAGGTCCTGAATGAAGGAACCTGTGGCTGCATTGTTTTTAGTTGCAGATGGCCACTGAAGGAGAGTAGGAAGGACAGGTTCGTGGAGTCTGTCTGTCACTTTGAGAAGGGCTGTGTGAAGTTACACTGGTGGTGCACATGCCCAGTCCTTCAGAGATACATGGAGATCCTACCTGTCATCTATCCTGAGTCTTCTTCACTCTATGCTCTGTGAACTAAGCCAAGTATCGTGTTGTGATTTTTCTGTTTCCTCCTGTAATTCATATTTAATGGTAATCTAGACTTGGGTAGTACATCTAGCAATCTAGTCCTTCCCTGCATACTCATGGTTCCAGATTCGAACCCAAGTAGTGCTAAAACAAAACAACAACAACCCCAGCAATGTAAGGTTTCCCCTCTTTCTTGCTCTTGAGGTTTATGTATGTGATTATAACATTCCTTTGACTTTGCTCAGAAATAGTTATAATCTCTCAGCAACTGTTGAGCTTGCAAAGTCTTAAGGGAGTGAGAGAGGTAAATGATAACCTAGGGATTTTATTTTAACATCTTCATATACTCGGATTGTTGCTCCAAAATATTATAGGCAATAGGGATAGCTGTTGAGTCAATATGATAGTTAGTATTGTCAGCTTGACAGAATCTAGAATCATTTGGGGGAGATGGGACTCTGGCATGCCTGTGAGGGATTATTTAGGTCACATGAAAGATGAACTGATGTGGGAAGACCATCTTAATTTTAATTTTGAGGGGGACAGTTTCTTGGTTGGGGTTCTAGACTATATGAAAAAGAGAATAGGAAGTGAGTGCTGGTATTCACTACAGTTCTCTCTCTCTCTCTCTCTCTCTCTCTCTCTCTCTCTCTCTCTCTCTCTCTCTCTCTCTGCTTTTTAATGGTGTGTCTGTACATGTGTGTAGCCTGGCACTTGTGTTGCGGTCAGAGAAAGCCATTCAGGGGTTGGATCTCTCCGTCTCTCATGTGCGTCCTTGGGAATCACACCCAGGTCCAGGCTTGGCTGAGGTGCTGTTACCCACCGAGCCAACTCACTGGCCCTCTCTCTGCTTCTTCACTATGGATGTCATGTGACCAGTTCCTTTGGCTGTGGATGTCATGTGATCAGCTCCTTAGGGTTCATGTAGCTGAGCTGTGCCTTCCCTGCTATGATGGACTGGAACCCAGAACCAAGAGCTGAAATAAACCAACTCTAACCAACTTCCTCCCTTCCTTCCCCCTTCCTTCCTCCCTTTCCTTTCTCCTTCCTTCCTCCCTTCCTTCCTCCCCTTCCTTCCTCTCATCCTTCCTTCTCCCCCTTCCTTCCTCCCTTCCTTCCCATTTCCTTCCCCCTTCCTTCCTCCCCATCCTTCCTCCTGTCCTTCCCCCATTCCTTCCTCCCCTTCCTTCCCCCTTCTTTCTCCCCCTTCCTTCCTCCCCTTCCTTCCTTCCTCCCCTCTGTTGTTCTTATCAGTCTATATTGCCACAGCAGCAGGCAAAGCAAGCCTGTCAGACAGTCACTGTGCTCTAGGCATACTTACTGAAAGAGGTGATGGCAGTACAGGGACTCATTCTTTCTACCATTTGCCCTGTCTGTGAGTCTCCTAAAATGATAAAATTACTTTTAAACTGCCAAACACTTGAAAATGAGCAGACTGTGATAATGGTGTTGGTTTGTTTTTAAATACTTTTTTCTAAGTACAGTTTATTATCAGATGGACTAAAGCAAGAATTTATTTTAAACAACCCATAGCCAGAACTCTCATTTAATTACAGTGTACATCTCCCATTATTAATTCCCCATTAATCCCCAAGTTCTCCAGAGATATTAGATCTAGTTCTCTGTTGACTTACCTAGAGGATATCCTACTGGTCACCTTCAGGCTCCTCCTGGACCCACATACCACACCAACATCATTCCATGCTACCAAGACTTAGCTACAGACCTCAGGGAATTCCAGGCCTTTCTGTAATTACTTCAAAGTTACCTTTATTAAATGCATAATTTTTATTTCATTGATTCCAACCATGTCTATTTCTGTTTGCTACTTGCTTGGTTATAACCATGTCTGTTACTTGCTACTTTAACGAGCCAGCTCTATAAGAGTATGACCAGCTAGAGTGCCTAATGTGACACAGCAACTTCTCAGTGGAGTTATGATTTATCCTATGGCTCCTATGATTTATCCGAGCGCTGTGAATACTTGTTCACGTGCGTCCATAGAATGACCACCATGAAATGACTTATTGTGGCTTTAGAACCAATTTCGTGGGTTGTTATTGTTTTTGTTGTTGTTGTTTTGTATGCTTTTGGCTCTTGTAAATCAAACTTAAAAGTGTATGGGAACAAAGTGGAACCTAAGCAGAGAAAAATGGGGATGGGGGAGCCCATAATTCTAGAACATTCTACTTTATGTCTTGAGTACTAAGATGAACTGTTCAGGTATAATGATAATCATTTTTTTATTTGAACAAAGCCATCATAAAAGGTAGCTATACATATTTATACAACCTCTTGTACTTTGATCCCCTTTATCTCATACAGATATGGAATGTAAGAATAAATCCCAAATACATTCTTTCATTTATTTTTTCTTTCATATTTGCTTATGAGAGGATATATATATATATATCTTAGAATTCTTCTCTTCTTTCTCCAAAAGAATGAGTGTACATACATGTCATGCTTACATGCAGATCAATTAGGAGCTGGAGAGATGGCTTAGAGATCAAGAGCATTTCTGTTTTCCCAGAAGACCTAAGCACTAATGTCCTGAGGCATTACAACTTCCTGTGACTCAGTCTTAAGGGACCCAGTGCCCTCTTCTGGCCTCTGAGGGTAGTGCACACATGTGACACACTTACACAGATACATAAACACACATACTTTCTTTCATCCTATCTTCAAAGCCACTCCATTCTTTCCCTGAGATCTTTGGCCAGATGGCTGCACCACACTGGGTCTGAAAACAGTATCCCACTTTTTGTCACTCCCTGAACTTTATGGGACTGGGACTTAGTCTTCTTCTAGTGTATCTGACAATTATATTTGTGTATATATCTAAGTGTCTGTTAGTTGTCTTCCTTTGCTATGATCTTCATGGCAGCTGCGTTCATCAGTCTAGTTCTTCAGAATATAGAATAGTGTCTTGCACACAGCAAATGCTCTCTAAATGTTCCCTGAATGAATAATGCTGAGAAAACTTAGAAAGGTTGTGATAAGTGTAGAAGAGGGGTAAGAGGGAACAGAGGATAGTTTTGAGTGAACTGTGAGATATTAAGGGCTTAGAACTAGCTGGGTAGATAGCTTAGTGGTTAAAGCTCTTGCCATTCAAATGTGGGGACTGGAATTTGGATCCCTAAACCTACATAAATTCAGGGTAGTTGTGGCAGACTGTCTGTGATACTAGCCCTGAAAGGTAAAGACTAGGGACCCCAGAGCAAGCTGATTGGTGAGACTAGTCATGTCAATGAGATCTGAGTTTGATTGAGAGACCCTGCCTCAATGAATAAAGTAGAGGAGTGATAGAGGATGATTCCCAACATCAACCCGGAGCCTACACACACACACACACACACACACACACACACACACACACGAAAAATAAATAAAAGCCTAGGACTAAATCTAGCTTTATTCACTGTCAACTCACCTAGACTCTGACATTCAGTTTCTCATTTCAAAATACATTCAAAATCAAAGCCAGATTATTTTAATGAAGAAATTAGTTCTTAAAGGGACATGTCCTAGTGTCATGCACATACACATAGGCAGCACCATTTCAAACTTGTTACTTTGTTTGTTTTTTCAGATCTTAGAATACACGTGAGGTTCTAAACTGCAATTGTCATCCTTACCGTGTCTGCCTATCCCCAGCAAGAGTGAATTCTCATGTGTCTGTTCATATTTGGTTTTGAACAAATGGCAGTGGGTTCTGCTTTCTGACCAACAGAATGCAGCTTTATCAGAACCAACTGCCCATGTGGAGAGCTGGGCCAGATGAGTGATGCTCCATCTGAGCTACTTTTAGGGAAACTCTCTACCCCTCTGAGCCTACCTGGGTATAGCCAGGTTTCTCAGTGTGGTGTTTCCAACAGCTCTGCTCAGCAGCTGTGGAGGACTGTTTTGTTTTTTGCTCAGAGAAGGATGGTGAAGGTGTTTGGCTTGATTGTTTCCCGTTCTCCTTGGAAGCATCTGAAAGGAAGACAGCCAAGAAGGCCCTACACCCCTTTGCCCTTATCTTTGGCCAGTATGATTAAGGGTGTATCTGGATGGGAAGGACATAGAGAGAGTCTTAGAACCCCAATATATGTCAGCCCTGATAAGATGGACATAGTCTATCTGGGAAGAAAGATCTCCTTCATGATGTTGTAACTAGAAACTTTGAACTCCCATTCATGTCCGCTCAGGCTCAGATCCATTTTGAATTGATAGTACTGCTCTTTCTGAACCTTCAAAATGTTATTCTTTGACAGTTTCATAGATATATAGAATGTATTTGATCATATTCACCCACCATGACCCTCTCATCTCTCCCCCAGTCCGGTCACTATCCTTCTTCCTCCAAATAAGTCCTGTACCTATTTTTATGATTAAAAAGTTCCATTTATTCTTTGACAATTTCATGCATGTATAAAACATATATTTGATGACATCCTCTCTATTATTTCCTTCTGACTCTTGCTGGACCCTTTCTTTGCAAGAGCCCCCTTTCTAAATTTAACATAATTTTGTAAGTGGTTCACTGAGTATAATTAGGTTTGCTCACAGGAGCATGGTGTGGGGTTATTTACAGGGGCATGGGCAAATTACCAGTGGTTCTACCATTGACAAAAATTGTTCTGTCTCTCCAACAACCATTAACATCCAATAGCTTCTCAAAGAGGGCCAGGAGCTTAAGAGGGGGTCATAAAAACATCCCATTTAGAACATGCAATAATCACATCTTCTCAACACTGTGACCAGTTATGAGTTTGTGCAGAGACCGTGGTCTACTGAAAACTACTCTTATGTTAGCAGTAAGACAAGAGGCAAGTCTCCAAGAAAATGGCCCAAGGAGTAACACTTTCTGTGTGCCTCAGTGGTGCCTGATATTTATGCTGTGTGCTTCCATGTTTTAAAAGCTATTCCCTACGGTGGTTTAAATAATAAATGTCCCTCACAGGCTCATGTGTTTGAGCACCTGGTCCCCAGTCGATAGTGCTGCTTGGAGAGGTTGTGGAACCTGCTGGAGGTGGTGAGGCTTCAAAGTTTATAGTCTCATGTCACTTCCCGTAAGCTCTCCCTTGTTTCTGGGTGTGGCTGGAGATGAGCTATCCCAGTTTTCTGCCCCCAATGCCTACTGCCATACCTCCCTCACCATTATGAACTCTGGTCCCCTGGGACCATAAACCAGGATAAACTCTTCCTTCCCTAAGTTGCTCTTGGTCATGGTGTTTTATCATAGATGTAGGAAAGTAACTAATACATTTCCCTCCATGTCAAGCATAAGCCTATAACTGCCAATCTGTCATTTATTTAGCCTGTTTCTCACACACTGTTGTGGGTTTTGGAGTTATATGCTCCAATATAAACTCTGTGATCAAAGTTATATAAGCAAGTCTTAGAAACTTTCGGTAGCTGACATTAATTAAATACAAAACTGAATATTGAAAGAAGTACATTATTATCTAATGGATTATATTTTTATATTATATATTATCATATAATATTATATACTTATATATAAATATAGATATAATTATATAGTAATATATAAGTGTTTAGTTATATTATAATAGAATTTTATACAACATATAATTATGTAATATTAATATATTATATTATATATTGTATTAAATACATTATAGTCAATGGACTTTCTTTGGTTTTTGAGAATGACTAATTAAGCATGATCTCTCCCTGTAATGAGGGCACCATGTATTTCAAAATGACTAAGTATGCTTGCCTGCTTCTCTTTGTATCTAGCCATCACATCAGATGCCTGAGAAAGACACTTTGTATTCAATGGGATCAACCATTTCAATTATACAAAAATAAACACATTTCCCAGTTGCAATGCCCAAGACAATGGCCAACGTGTATCCAGTGGAACCTGGAATACTCAGAAAGAGGCTTCCAGTGTAAAGCAGGGATCAGAAAGCCTTCTTGGCTGACTTATTAAGTGTTAAAGGCATTGTTAAGAATTGTAGGACTCTTTATTTAGGGGTATTTTAAAAACCTGACAGATATGTCTGGTCATCAGTAGACTAAAGTGCAGTGTTGACCATCCAGCTGAGAGTGGTCTGCTGGCCTCCAGCCAGAGAGAAGCTCTTGGGGCATTGCCCACACTGCTAACAAGTAGGTGAACTTGCTAAAGTCGTTCCTCCCCTCTCCATCTCCTACTCCTCTTTCCTCTTTCTTCTCTCTCTTTGTCTCTTGTCTCTTCTTCTCTCTTTCCCTCCTCCCTCATGTAAAAATTGATTAACACAGAAATTCTGGCTTTAAGAGATTTTTAAAACTAAAATGGCATGCAGATACTTCAGCTGAGGTGCCTGGCGGATGTCATATTACAAGTATATATAGTGAGTGAATAGAGAAAGAAATTGGAAAGGACTTCTGGATTTTTTTGTTACCTAACATCCACTTTGCTATCAGAAAGAATATCCCCTGAGCACTCAGGCTTTGCGCATATTTCTTACTGCTTGGTGTCTAGTAGATAACACAGAACTGGATATAGGAGCCATGTTTTATATTAATTTTGAATAAATTTCGGGCAAGAGAGAAAGAACACATTGAATGACTGCATTAAAATTAATTAACGATGGGTACCCTGTGGGCACTGGAGCAGGTGGGTGGGAGAGAGGCCAGGAGAGTCTGTGCCTGCCACTAAATCAGAAACAGGAGAAGCCACTCCAGGTAGAAGGGGCTGTGAGAGTCTGTGGACTGATGTGACAGGTCCACATCCTTTCTGCTTGTTTTTGTAAGTAAAGATGGAGACACACATGTTTAGCTAATAATGTTTGGCTACCTTTTGTGTTAAGTAATTGGGGTTTTAAACTTGTGAGAGATAAAAATAAAATCTGCATCACAGAAACCTCTGTACATGATTGGAATCCATGTGAGATCCTTTAAGGCTTGCTCCAAACAGACGAGTGTGCCAAGGATGATCAGTGGATTCCTGAACACTTACATGATACTCCCTTACTTTAGTCTAGCCCTGAGCCTTTTTGTCCTATCACTGTGACAACAACAAATGACCATTGTCTTTTAGAGACATTTATATGCGATTGTACTTTGTGCTAAAGTCTTCCACACCAAGGTATGTATTTACTTATTTAAAATTATACATTTATCTACTTTATTTGGTGTGTATGAGTATTTGCATGTATGTCTGTACAGTGCCTACAGATGCCAGAAGGGGGCGTCAGATCCCTTGGAACCGGAGTTACAGATGGTTGTGAACCATGGTTGATTTAGGTGCTTGTGACTGAACTAGGATCTTCTGGAACAGTAGCAAGTGCTTGGAACGTCAGAGCCATCTCTGCAGCCCACTTGCTGCTTCATCATACCTTAGCTATTTAGAGCATGGGTGATCCTTGATGTTTATTTGAAAAACTCTGTTTCTAAGGCCAGGGTTAAATGTGTGTTTATTGATCTCCAAAGTGATTTAGGTTACATGAACCCACTCTTGAAGTCCTCACAATTTCAGTACCTTGATTTTTGAGTTATAAGTTCATCCCCCCAAGTTCTTGCCCCTCTAAATCATTCATCTGCTGAAGGAGAAGTCTCACTTGAGCTGACACTTCTCACCTCCTTCACAGATAGCTAGTGCGGATGTAAGATTCACTTTGAAATGAGAACTGTATTTCTGCTCATCGTGGTTTCCACACTGTATGAAAGCGTTCCAGCTTTACTACTAAAAGTACATGCCTAGGAAAAAGAAGGGGGCACTGGTCCTTCTTGGCCTGAGATGGCATTCAGTTTGGAGATGCATATGTGTTTACTTCCTTCATGAAAGAAGAGCCATCAATGGATCCTACATCGTGTTCTTTATTACACTTAAGTCTCTTTCCTCTTTCCCCCCAATACATTTACTTTTTTTAGAGCACTTAGTGAGAGTTCCACATGAAATTCAAATTACCCACAGGGTGAAAGGTGAGAATTCTACACTTTATTTTTCTCCATTTATTGTATTTTAACCATGTGGGGGAGGATCATGCATATGACCTCCAGTGTGTGTGGGTGTTCACGGTGGCCAGAAGAGGGCATTAGAACATCTGGAGTTGGAGTTGACCACACAGAGATGGAATTATAGGGTGGCTGTGAGCTGCCCACCATGGGAGCTGGGAACTGAACTCTAGTCCTCTGGAAGAACAATGAGTGCTCTTCAACCATAAACCATCTATCCAGCCCCTTCTCTTGACTTCTAAGCTTAGAATAATAAATCTTCTAAAAATATTTCCAACTCTAAAATACAATTATTCTGTTATTGCAATAGTAAAAAACTATTTCCGTGTAAATTGTGGTTTAAGTTGGAGCTGTCCAGTTTTGCATCTAGAATATGTTGGAGCTGTTGAGTTTTGCATCTAGAATATGTTGGAGCTGTTGAGTTTTGCATCTAGAATATGTATACACACTTGCAAAACAAAAAGTGCATCAAGTATAGGAAAAATAAGAGAGAGGATGAGGTGAACATTGTCTGATAAAGCATAGACAGACATTTTGGAGGCCTGCCTGTGTCTGCTTATTAGTAGCCTTATATAGACCCTCCCTAGTGACTTATCAAACTGAAGATATTGTTAAGTTCCAAAAATAAAAATAAATAATGTTCGCTTTAACTTCATTAAGCCAAAAAGTCTTCAGTATCCACTTATTTAGTTCACTTGAAGCAGCAGCTCTTGTAACCATTACCCCATCATATCTGTTTATATATTGATGTATTGTACTTAATATAAAGTTTAGAAGACTACAGATTCCCCAGTAAGCAAGCAGAGAGTAATTACTTCTTCATAATTACTGGGAAACTTTATTGCCATGCATTGCTGTAATTATATTTTGAATACTCCCCACTTGAGTGATAGACCATAATGCCTTCTCCCATCTCACAGTCTGAGACTTACAACAGCCTCTTGCTTCCACAAAGGACTATTCTTCATTTAGTCTGTATTTTAACTACTGTTAAAGGCAACTAAACAAAATTAATTGACACCATAATCCTGCAATAAGGAAATTGAAGGCAATACAATATTCCCATGCTCCAGAAATCAGCTCATTAGTCAGGAGTTTGCAGCTGTCATTGGTGATGTATCCTTCCCTCTGTAATGGACAG
This sequence comes from Peromyscus eremicus, assembly GCF_949786415.1. Lineage (NCBI taxonomy): Eukaryota > Metazoa > Chordata > Mammalia > Rodentia > Cricetidae > Peromyscus > Peromyscus eremicus. The sequence goes on along the minus strand of NC_081422.1, from coordinate 110,346,410 downwards.
TCAGAACAAGGCAGAGCTCAGATCTGACTCTGCACAAACCACTTGAGGATAGGGTTAAACATGGAAATCATGAGAAGAGGCTATGGGTGAAGAGGAGACCATGGGGATATATTTGTATGGTCAAATCGAGGAGTTTTATCCTGCATGTGCCATATCCCTCCCAATTGCTAGAAAATCAAGCAGGCTTGCTGCACTCCATGAACTGTTCACTTCTGGAAAATGATTAACTCTATCTGGATATCTAGAACTTGAGGATCATGTCCTGTATATAAGCTCATCTTCTAAAAATTAAGATTTATTCTTTATTATTTTTATTTATGTGTATATGTGTCTTAATTAGGGTTTGTATTGCTGTGAAGAGACATAATAGCCATGGAAATTCTTATAAAGGAAAACATTTAATTGAGGTGGCTCACTTACAGTTCAGAGGTTCAGTCCATTATTGTCATGGTGGGAAGCAAGGCAGTATGTAGGCAGACATGGTGCTGGAGAAGGAGCTGAGAGTTCTTACATCTTGACTCATAGGCAATAGGGAGTGGTCTGAGACACTGGGCATAAATGAGACCTCAAAGCTTGCCTCCAAAGCGACACACTGCTCCAAGACCACACCTGCTCCAACAAAGCCACATCTCCTAATAGTGCCACTATAATGGGGAACCATTTTCTTTCAAGCCACCACATTCCACTCCCTGGCCCCCAAAGGCTTATAGCTATATCATAGTGCAAAACTGCATTCAGTCCAACTTCAAAAATCCCCATAGTCTGTAACAATCTCAAACTTATTTAAAAGTGTGAAGTTCAAAGTCTCTTCTGAGATTCATGCAATCCCTTAACTATAATCCCCTGTAAAATCTAAGTCAAAAAACAGATCACATACTTCTAACATATAATGACACAGGATCTACATTACCATTACAAAACATAGGGAAGGGATCATAATGAGGAAATACTGGACCAAAGCTAGACTGAAAACCAGCTTCCAAACTCTGCATCTCCATATCTGATGTCACAGCACTCTTCAGATCTCCAACTCCTTTCAGCTTTGTTGACTGCAACACTGTTCTTTCTCTTGGGCTGGTTCTACTCACTGTTAGCAGTTTTCCTTGGCAGGTATCCCATGGCTCTGGCATCTCCAACATCTTAAGGTCTCCCAGGCAATCTCGGCTTCACTTTCACAGCTTCACGCAATGGCCTCTCTAGGCCTCCATTCAGGAATACCCCTGACACATGCCTGGCCTCAGCAGCTTTCCTTAGGCATGGAGGCAAATTCTATAACCCCTTTCTTCTATCCTTAACTCTAAAGCTCCATTAATCAGTGCTTAAAGCATTCCACTGCTTTCCTAACCCAAACTCCCAAAGTCTGTATTACTCCAAACAAAAATATGGTCCAGTCTATCACAGCAATACCCCAGTCCCTGGTACCAACTTGTGTCTTAGTTAGGGTTTCTATTGCTGTGAAAAGACACCATGACCATGGCAACTCTTATAAAAGAAAACATTTGATTGAGGTGGCTCACTTACAGTTCAGAAATTTAGTCCATTATTGTCATAGCAGGAAGCAAGGCAGCATGCAGGCAGACATGATGCTAGAGAAGGAGCTGAGAGTTCTTACATCTTGACTCACAGGCAACAGGAAGTGGTCTGAGACACTGAGCGTGGCTTGAGTATATAGGAGACCTCAAAGCCTCCACAGTGGCACACTCTCTCCAGCAAGGCCACATCTACTCCAACAAAGCCATACCTACTAATAGTGCCACTCCCTTTGGGTGCCATTTTCTTTCAAACCACCACAATATATATGTGTCCTTGTATGTACCACATGTTTGCAGGTTCCTGTGGAGGCCAGAAGAAGGCATCAGATCCCCTGGAACTGGAGTTACAGGCAGTTGTGAGCCATTCTACAGGGGTGCTGGGAATTGAACATGTGCTCCATACTAAAAGGAAGAAATGTTCTTAACTACTGAGCCATCTCTCCAGACCCATCTTTTTAAAATAACACATTTAAACTTTCATTTTGAAATTTAACTTTTAAAATTAATTTAGTAAATATCTCGGCCAAGGTTGTTGATAGAGGAAAATTCAATATTTCAACTTGACAATATTAATGAACATAATTGCCATTTTCAGTGGTCTTAGCCTAACACCTTATGAAGATCTGCAATAGAATCATTCAAGAATGTCACCCTTTGAGAAACTTTAAAATTCAAAGACATTTCAATTGAAAGCTAAAAAAGCCTTGCCCTGTGACTTCTAAATTTTCACTCTGTGCTCAAATTGCTCTTCCAAGGTTTTTTCTTTTTTCTTCCAATGAACAAAAGAACTCAAAAACCTCATGAGAAATTTAAAAACCAGAATTTTGTGGTCTCTCTATATTTAACCCTTGACAAAATAGCGCATTTGGTGTGCTTCTGTAATTTTTTTTTAAAGATTTATTTTTATTTCACAGGTGTTTTGCGTGCATGTATGTCTGTGTACCATGTGCATGCAGTACTAGTAGACGCCAGAAGAGGGCATCAGATATATGAAACTGGAGTTATGGACAATTGTGAGCTGCTGTGTGGGTACTGGGAATCGAACCCAGGTCTTCTGGAAGAGCAGTCAAGTCTCTTAAGCACTGAGCAATCTCTCTAGTCTCATATGTCTGTATTTTTAATGCCAGTGGATAAAAGTTTCCAAGGTTAGTTAATCAATCATTCAAGGCCCTTTCTTTTACTATAGGGATGACCTTCTAAGTCTAGAAATTTCATGGTTCTATAGGAATTCCTTTAAATATGCATGTGTGAGCATGCAGGGACATGTCTGCATATATATATGTGTGTGTGTGTGTGTGTGTGTACATATATACACATATTTATATGTGCATGTGCGTATGCATGTATATACACACATTTCTTGTGTGTAAATTGTGTGTATATGTGTATTGTATATGTGTTTGTGCATGTGGATGGAGGTCATAAGTCAACCTTGAGTGTTGTTCCTCATGATACACCCATCTGGTTTTTGATACCAAGTCTCTCACTGTCCTGGAACTGATCAGTTTGTTAGGTTGCCAAGCTAGGAAGCACTAGGGATCTGCCTTCTCCATCCTCCCCAGTACTGGGATTACATGGTGCATACCACCGTGCCCGACTTTTTACATAAGTTCTAAGGGTTGATCTCAAGTCCTTTTGTATGCATTGCAAACAGTTCACTAATGGAGACATCTCCCTAGTCCTTTAATGCATATTTCTTAACCAACCCCCTGTGTAAATAAATGTACGATGTATAAAAATATATTGAATATATTGAAATTAAATTAAATTATATAATTATAGACATAAACTTATTTTAAAGAGAACAAACAAAAGTAGGAATTATTTCTTTGAACAGAGAAAGACTTCCTGGGACATGTCTGTAGAATAATTAGTATTTAATATTTTAATGTGGGACCTGGAGAAGGCAGGTTGCTTCTTTATTGGGGGGGGGGGGTGCGGGGTTTGAGACAGGGTTTCTCTGTGTAGTTTTGGTGCCTGTCCTGGATCTTGCTCTGTAGACCAGGCTGGCCTAGAACTCATAGAGCTCTTCTTGGCTCTGCCTCCTGAGTGCTGGGATTAAAGGTGTGTGCCACCCCCACCCAGCTCTGTTCCCTAGTGTGGCCTTGAACACACAGAGACCCTGCCTGCTAAGTGATAGGATTAAGGGAGTGTGCTGCCTGACTTCTTGTTTACTTAAAATGGCTGGCCTTTTCCCCTTAATCTCCAGGCAAGCTTTATTTATCAAAGCACAAATAAAATATCACCACATTTCAGCACAAGTGAAATATCACCACAGTCCCAGTGCCACCGATTGCTGTCTGAACAGTTAGACACCCTACCTAATAGAAAGAGGCATCTTTGACAGTTTTGCATTTGTAATAGAGCCCCTTGCAACCAAACAGTGATAAATTCAACAATAACTAGAAATAAAACAAAACCACAGAGGGTTCCCAGTGCAACCTCTTGAGACATGAATGGTGAGATACCCTGCTCATAGTGAGATGCAGCTTTGGCAGGTTTACAGTTCGGAAAGCACCCTCACACTCCAGTAGCCAGAGAATGATAAAATTAGTAATAGCTAGCACCAAAAGCAAATGAAGCTACCGAGAGTGTTCAGTTCAGCCCATCATAAGCCTACATACAGCAGCAACACAATCCACATCAAAGGAGGGCTGTTAGCAGAAGCCTTGGCGCATTAAAGCAAAGCAGGATGGGAACAGAGAACCGAAGGCAGTGGCAGTCTGTCTCTCCCCTAAGCATGAGATAGCCAAGAGGTCAATTTGATATTTGCTTGTGATATGCTAAGTCACTGATATGTACTGTGGCACATCAAGACAGGGATCTGAACACAGGAAATCTCTGGGATGGACCAACTCCAGCTGGTTTTGGACACAGTGCACAAAGGCATGGCAAAGAATTTGCATCCTTGTCCTAAAGATATAAGGCAGGAGTCTTGATTGAGGACCTGTGGGACTGGACTACATGTCTTCAGACTGGGGCAGAGCACTTAGCCATTACTAGTTCTTTCATAAAAGAAGTAAATCAGGGACATTTGATTACCCCAGAAACTTGTCTTCATTGATGAGTGCAATGGTCTGTGCCAAGGGAAAGGGTTTTGGAAACTTTAGCTGTTGCCACCACAAATGAAGAACTTTGGTTATCAGGAACAGAAGAATGTTCCTTCCTTATATAATGCTTCTGGGCTAAAAAGGAAGCTGTGTGAGTAGAAAGAAAGTTTTTGAATCTTAGGGGTGAAAAACTTGATCATTAGCTTGACTGTGGAGATTATCACATGGGCACACACATATGTCAAACTCGGAAACCACCTGATATGAACATGTGCAGTTTATTGTATGTCAGCTAACTCGAGGACACTGGTTTTTATTTGTTTTTATTTTTTTTTTAAATATGTCAGTGGCCCAGCAAATTGGCTCAGTGGGAAAAGAAAGGTACTTGTTGTGAAGCCTAAAGTCTGGGTCCAGTCCCTGGGGCTCACAGGGTAGAAGGGGAGAGCTCATTAGTACAAACTGTGCTCTGACTTTCACATGCACACTTACACACATGCCTACAGACAAATAAATAAATGAATAAGTAAATAATTGTGATAGTTTTAAAAATGATTCAGAGCTGGTGGCTCTTGTCTGTAATCACAGCACTTGAAAGAGGTGAATAAGAGATTTACCATGAGTTTGAAGTCATCCTGGACAACATAGTAAGTTCTAGGCTAGCCTAGGTTACAGCAAGAGACCACATTAAAAATATTTAAAAGAAAAAACAAACAGAAAACTACAACATATAAATAGAACTATGTGTGTTGTATTTATACACATGAATTTAGTTGCTAGAAAAGTATTTTTACCTAGCAGGCATACTAAGGTGAAACTTCTTATCATAGGAAACATGGCCAATTTCTTGAAGCAGAAAATGTAAGTTGCTTCTAGATTTCTGTACCTTGGTGAGAAATTTGTACTTGTGCCAATGAGAAGATCACATGTGAGCACGACATCCCATTTCACAGGTGGATGGGGCCAGAATCTCAAGAATGCCAAGGGAGCAAGGACTCTGGAAGGGAACGATTTTACTTGGCCTACACAGTTTGCAAATCTCACAGGAAATATTCTCACTCATCAGATAGTGGGATTAGCAATTGCATTTAGCTCTTAGCTTGCTCTTCTGGAGTGAATCAGTATCCATTATGATCAAAGGAAGAAGTGTCTGCAGATAGCATGTTCAGTCTTTCCCCTGTAGGATTCTTGCAGTTTCATCAAAGTCACTAAGTCAGATGCTCAGTGAATCAGACAATGAAAAAGCTGTGGATTCCATGATCTATGTAGAGTACTATCTATATTTAGGGATGCCCTCAGACATTCAGTACATGTCTGAAATTGCTCTTTATAATGAATCCCATATATCTTCATTTATAAATTAACCACAGTGTATTAGTCACTTTTCTATTGTAACAGTAAAACACCATGACCAAGTCAACTTCTAGAAGAGTTTATTTGGACTTATGGTTCTAGAGGGATAAGTGGCAGTTGGGACAGCAGGAGTAGGAAGCTGTAAGCTCTTGTTTTCAAAAACAAGCAAGAAGCAGGAGGAGCATGCACAGGCTTGGAATGGCATGAGTCTTTAAACTCCCAAAGCCTACCTCCAGTGACGTACTTCCTCCAACCAGGCAACATCACCCCACATTCCACCCCCAAACAGCACCACCAACCGAAGACCAAGTGTTCAAACATCTGAGCATATGGGGGACATTCTCATTTAAACCACAACACATAGTAAGATATTAACAACACTCACAAAGAAAATGGAAAACAAGTTACATTATACTACTGTCATGAAACTGGTATGAATGTGATAACACCCTCACACTGAAAACATCATACTGTGCCCACATCTCTAGTTTATATGATGTGAAATGATACCATTGTGTGAGAGACTTCTATGGAGACAAAACACACACAGAGGCACACACATTTACTCATTCAGAAAGGGAACCATGAAAGACCAAAGTAACAGTTTTAACATTCACACCAACTTGGTGAACCAGTGAATGAATATTTACTGGTATTTATTAACAGGAGTGTGAGTAAGAGGCTACTTACAGAAGCCTGGATGATCAAAAAAAAAAAAAAAAAAAAAAAGGCAGCTTCATTACCAAAAAGGCCAGCTGAGCGCAAGAGACTACTGGCAAAAGTTGCCCCCAGCCTCTGTACAGCTTGCAAGCAGCTGGATGTCTGACTGCCTCTACTCTGTACAGTTCAGCTGGTAGAGCCCCACCCCCAGCAATTGTTGATTTCTTTCTAACTGCTGGGGATGGACAGAAATCTTCCATATCTCTTTTCTCCCAGACATGGGAGATGAACCTATGGGAATATTTCAATTTGTAGCAAATTATTATACAACAGGTCCTGCACTCATGTGGTGACAGGAAATGAGTATGGTAGGCAATATGACTTCAGTGTATGGTTTGCTTTCTTTCTGCACTTATTGTAGAGCCTTTAGCTCCTTACAGAGAAGAACCTAATGGCTTCTCTTTGCCAGTTCTAATTACCACCATTGCCTTAAGGCTGCCATGGAGTAAGGTAAGGGAAACCTGCACATAAGCACTGAATATCCCACAGAAGGTCTGGTACCAGTGCCAGGAGCTAGGTAGCTGCCAGCCCAGCAACATATGCAGTAAGAAATGCTGGGGAAAGGATGCCTTAGGTCCTGGGTGAGGTAGGCTGGTTGTGAGATGTCATCAAGTTCCCAGACCATCACAATATAAAACATGAGTTGATTTTTTCTGGGATTTTCTATTAATCAATTAATTAGCTGATTAATTAATTAAAAGATGAATATATATATATATATATATATATATATATATATATATATATATATATACAGGGGAGGCCTCAAACTTATTATATAACCAAGAATGATGCTGAACTTCTGGTTCACCTGCCTCCACCCTGCAGAGTGCTAGGATTACAAGCATGTGAACCTTGCCCAGTTTGTGCAGTCCTAGGGACCAAACTTGGGGCTTTTATACATGTGACGCAAAGATTCTACCAGCTGAGCTACACTATCATGCCAGGCATTCAGTATTTTTGAACCATACTTGCTCCCTAATAATTAAAACTGTGGAAGGAGAACTACCCTATGACGGGGTGTGTTCTGTCTAGGATAGGAACCCTATCTTATTTTGCGTTACTCTTGTCCAGTGGTGAATTATGTGTTTTCTTTTCCTTCTAATCTGAAAAGTAGATATCTGCAACTAAGAATAGACTTAGAGGGTAGGTCAAAACATTACTTTTCTTTGAAGCCAAATAATTTTCAAATATTTATTTGTAGACACACGTTTGCAGATGGCCTGTTAGTAGATGCTGGGTTGCCTGTGTTCTTTCTTCACTATTGATTTTTGAGACAATTAGAATTGTCTTCAAACTTGAAAATGCCCAGGGACACAATTAATATTTAGCTGAGTTCATGTTCTCAGATGGCAAGGGGAAGAAGTGATTTATTTTGGTTAATTATAAACTTACAAAGTAATATTTGGTTTATTCCAACACATAACCAGCCAATTAACCTTCTCAGCCTTCTTATTATAGTCACCAAGTTTGCTGGGTCGATGTGACTTTCTCTTCAGACATGTAGGGATATGGAGACAGTTACCAATGATCAACACATAGTGTTGCTTCGTTGGGTTTTGAGAAAGACATTTGCAGTGCCATTGTTGGAAGAGACATTCTAATATATTTTAATTTTGATCACATTCTTCAAGGAAATGTACTTACTAAAGATGATCAGACCCCTATAGTCACTGTAATTCATCAGATAAAGGAATACACAACCTTTGGTTACTGGAATCTACGATTCACACTCCTACCCCATCTACCAGATAGCTTGAGGCTGAAGTTAGTACAAACAAACAGGTTTGCTTAGGAAAATAAAGGATGCTTTTCTGTCTCAAATTCCTACCTTCCAGGGTTTAGTGTTGCTTCTGTGGGAGGAAACAGGATACAGGAAGACAGGGGCAGGAAGCCTTTCTCTGGGCAGGGTTAAGGCACCCTTCCACCTCTGCCTGTTCTTCTTGGATTTGGACCTGACTCCTGGGTTTCTTTGGGCAACCTCTGTCTTTTCTCTGCAGACAAACAGGGTCCTTTCTCCACATCAGTTCTCTGAGCTGAGGAGGACTTGGGGAGGCCTCTTTTAGGGGATGAGTCCTTACCAGTTTAGAGCTAGGAGGAGGAAAGAGGCAGAAGCCAGCCCCTCCTGGGAGCCACCCTGACACACTTGGTGACAGTTTCTCAGAATTTTCATTTGGCATCCCAACAGTCTAACTTTCTGGCTTCTCATTGACTTTTACTGGGAAACTGCAGGGGAAAAGCTTGCATGGAGGATCCACTTCTAGCATCTGTGACGTTATGGAGAACTAGCTGGCTGTTATTTAGCAAGATATCTACCTCCTTGGAAAGCATCTCCCAGAATCTGCTTTCTGTTTTACCACCTGAAGATGCTAGTTCATCAACCACAAGACCTGGGGCCTAGAGAAATCAGGCCACACACACCACACACCCTCTAGCCCTCTATCTGGGACAGGGAGTGAAGAGGCTTGCAGCCCCTCATACTAGATGCTATAAGAAGGTTTCTGGACCTTCTCAGTACCTGGTTCCTTGGCACATTGGCTATGCCAAATTAAATCACATGGTGTAATCCATTCTACCAATTCCCAGAAACGTTCAAAAGCCAGAATGCCCCTTCATTCAGGAGCATTTCTTTTCCCTTCAGTCCCCCTGTCATGATGCCCCTATCTGCTGTCTCTGGTATGAGAGTTCTCACACCTCGAAGCCCAAATCACGAATCACTGTGGTTGACAAGCCCTGTCTCCTAACGAAGTACATTTCTAAGTGTAATTTTGTGTTCCATCCCTTCTCCACCCCACTGCTCTGATTTCTAACAATTTCTCAAAATCGAATTCTGTAGTTTGCATAGTGAAAATATAGCTACCTTGAGGGGGAGATAATCACACACGAGTGCTGAGGATGTGTGTGTTTATCACTACACTAGAAGACTCTCGTCTTGAAGACAAGAGGACATTCTACTCCAAGTGTTTTCCCAGGAGCATAGATTACAACCTCTTGAGGTCTGCCAGGACTTTTTGGAGGCCCAGCCACGGCTAGCACACCAGGCAGTGAGGCTGAGAGGGAAGTGGGCCAGAACCTAGATGTTACTTTTGAACACATTCATAACAAAGGCCCACTCTGAGCCGAACTGGAATAATTACTTATTTGTGTGGAATGTCTACTGATGTGGTTTTCTTTCTTTTCTTTCCAGCCCCCAGTGAGCCTTTACTGTGCAAATTCGCTGATGGAGGACAAAAAAAGAGACAGAATCAGAGCAAGTACACCCAGAATGGGAGGCCATGGCCCAGAGAAGGAGAGGTGAGTTCTGAGAACTGCTCAGAAACTGGGCAGCAGCTCTCTCTCGGGAAGGTGCCAAAGCAGACTTCTGGCGCCATGAAAATAACAGTAATAAAGCCCCTGCTCAGGAGATGGGTTTCATGTATGCCCACGTGTGTACAGGATTTACGTGTAGTTGAGGAGGCATCAGGTGTCCTGCTCTGTCACTCTCCATCTTATCCCTTGAGACACAGTCTCTCACGGACCCAGGAGCCTGTGTCAACTAGCAGTTCCTCGCAGTCCTCTTGTCTCCATACCCTTCCAACCCTGAGTGTGAGAATTACGGGCGTATGTGGCCATGGCGAGAGCTAGGGATTCAAACTCAGGCCTCCCGTGGTTGTACAGCAAGCACTATTACCCACTGAGCCATCTCCTGACCAGGGACTTCATCTTAGCCATCCATTTCTCCTCCTCATATTAACCGACAGCGAGCTGTGGCTGTATACCTGCTAGTCCTTGGGAATCAGTCCTTTTGGTTATTTATTTTTGTAAAATGACAATGCAAAGGGTCCTGGGCTTTTGTAGTGTTTTTTTTCATTCTTGAGGAAATGGGATAGAGATGTTTGAATGACTGAATAAATGACATTTTGTGCCAAAGCCATAATTTCAATAGGGGGGTTTAGTACTTCTATTCCAAGCCTCTGATTTGTCCATTTGTCATTTAAGAGGCATCATAATCATGTGCCATTGCATACTGTGAATATCAAGAGAGCTGTTTCAAGAAAGAAAGGAAGCTGGGAGATTTCTCAGCAAATGCTTTAGCCATTTTCTATTTTCTGTGGCTGTTTTGAGTGTTTCCAGAAGAGTCTGAAAACACCTCTTAAATTGCAGAGCTGTTGTCAAGTACTATATAATGTATATCATTACAGTAAGAAGTAAATAAAATAAAATAATCCTTGAGTATCGGGAGCCAATGGAAAAATGCAAGAGTGTTCGTCTTCTCCGTGTTAGAAAGGAAGCTGAGACGATGTTTTGATGGGGAAGCAGGGGATGACCGATGTGTCCTGGGCAAAGTTTAATGCATCAGCAGGCAGTCTCACAGCCCCAGCATCATTACATTTGGCCCATATAAAGCATCCATAGTCTAAAAAGACTCATTTGACCTTAAAATTTGATTAGGTAAAATGCTTGCTAATTAGGGATATCTTTGTACCAACTATATACATAAGAAAACTTGACTCTAATTACAAACTTCATTTCCTGTGGAAAGAATCCATAATACTTTCTTCAGGCCACAAAGGGCAGTTATAGGAAGCTCACATATTTTGGTATCAGTACAAAAACAACAAAAACAAACCAAACCCAACAGATATAGCTCTCACCACAGAAAGAAATAGAAATTGTTAATTCTGGAGCCAAATGTAAGTGAGTATGGCCTGGGGACATTGACTCTGATTCCCTCACTGTCCATGCTCTCGTGAAACAACAGCTTCCCAGGGCTCTTATAGCATAACGTTTGAAGATACAAATGATGGTACTTTGAAAATACATTGCGGGGAGCACGAGGTAGGTAAGATGTAGCAAAACAGGGAGTCTTTGCTGTATGTCTGAGATGCTGTCTCATGGCATACTCGGGCTTTGAATCGGTGGAATCTAGAGGCTCTGTTTATACATTCTAGAAAGATTCTTACCTGAGTGAGGGGGCTAAAGAAAACCTATATAACTTGACCTTTGGCCTACCACATTCCATCTCTCCCTAGTCAAGCATGGGCTCCCCACCCCCCAGAAACTTCAGTTCACCAGAAATTAAATGAACAAATATTAAAAAAAATAATAATAAGAGCTATGAAGTACCACTTTATAGAGAAGTAGAACTTCTGGGACAGTACCCTATAGGTAGGACAGTGAGGACACTGTAGGGCCAAGCTTTATGACCCAAAGCCCCTTAGAATGTGTTTTTAGTGTTTGACTTTTAAGGTCTATAGACTTTTATTTCAATTAAACTATGAAAACTAGGAGACCATAATAAATGTATCTATGACCAATAAAAATATATTCCAAATTGAATAGACATGTTGCAAATACATGGCCTCTTGAGATGTGCTTACCATACATGTTGATTTCAAGGGTGACTACATTAATTTGTTATCTTAGACACACCCAAAACAGTGATGGGGACTAGGGAGATGCTTATCAGTTACATTCTTGCCATCCTAGTGGGAGGACCAGAGTTCAGATGCTCAGTTCCACATGGAAAATGCCAGGTGGCATGGTGGCCCACCTGTAATCCTAGACCCACAAGATATAACTAGGGATCCTTAGAAAAAACTGGCTAAGGAGACTGGACATCTCCATGAGCTCTGAGCATCACTGAACAACCCTATCTCAAGAAATATGGTGGAAGAACAATTGGGGATGATTCCCAGTGTCAATCTCAGACATCCATGTGGATATTCACGGCATAGATGTACAAAGTTGCAAACACACACACACACACACACACACACACACACACACACACACACACCACATAAAAATAACAATAGTGGATCACCTAGTTTAGTATTCTATAATTCTATTTCTATTCTTCTTTGCATTATATTTACTAGAGCACAGTTCACAAATAAGCCCTGTAAAACAGCATTTAAGTTAACTCATACACCTATGAATTCTAATAACATATTGCTGACTTAAAGGCATAGGCTTTTATTGTTTTCTTTTTCATATTTAATAATTCCAGATTGATTGTCCTCATAAAAAGTAACATTTTCAAAGTAAGTTCACGTACATCTGTTAGTCACCTGTGATACTACATGCCTTCTCTGCTTCAGGTCAGTGATCACACTGACTGCATATATAAAAAGCCAAAAAATGAAGATTCTGGGTTGAAATATCGGGGAAGAATATTGGCTATTTTCCTCTTATTCAGTTTCAAGATTAAGAGATGTGACTTTATTCCAAGCCTTATCTAATGGGTGATGTGTCGGTTCATTCCCATGTGGCTGTGACAAAATGCTTGACAGCACAGACTTCAAAGAAGGGCTCAGTCTGGTCACATTTCAAGACTCCAGTCCATCATAGTGGGGAGGGAGGCAGCGGGAGCATGTGGCAGCTGGTCACAGCAAGTCTGCAGTAGGACGTAGAGAGAGCTGAGAGATGAATGCTGGTACTCAGCTTGCTTTGATGATAGGTCTGCCCACCTCAGCCCAGTCAAGACACTCCCTTACAGTTGTGCACAGAGGTTTGTCTCCCAGGTAATTCTGAATCCTGTAAAGTTGCCATCACTATCAAGCGCTAGGGTTGGTTTCATCTCCGTTGGCCATCACATTAAAGCTGGTATCACAGATTTTTAAGGGGATCCTTTATACATTTATTTTTGTTGTCTTTTTCATAGTCTATAAAACAATGATACACCTCACAATCACTGTTAAGGTGGCGCTGCTTCAGGGTGGTACCCACCTGTAATTGTTGTACCTCGGAAGCTGATGAGGGGGGTCACGAGCTTGAGCTATATCCTGTCTCAAAGATAGCAAAAACAGAGTCAGATGTGATCACTCTTCCAGAAGTAACTGAAGACAAAAGGGTATAGCAGAAGGGTTCTTGCTCATGATTATCTGACCTGACCTGGACACCTTTTAACTTTGGCCTCTACTACTCAATAATATTTCCTTTTAGTGTAAGCATATTTCCTGATTTATCATACCAAGTCCAGAATATAACTCTAAATCACTCAGGATTAAGGAATGGACAAAAATGGGGGAGGGACAATGTAATTGTGATCCCATACTGGTGTTCTGACAGGGGAAGGGGTGTTCTAAAACACAGATGTCTCTCCCAAGGACCCCTCCTTTTGGCTGTCAAACTACATTGCTTCTAATTTGAAAAGTTAGAGTAGGAGGCCAAGCTTGAACCCCAAAGGCAACAGTGAAAGGCATCTATTCTATGCCCATTGAAGGAGTGGACCTGCAGTAAGAGGAGCCCTTCTGGACCCAGAGTACTTGAGAACTTAATTCCAGCATTCAATAAACCCTAGCCATCTTTCTCTTTCGTAACTGTGGATTTAAGAAATGTATCGTGTATATTCATTGTGCATAGCACTGTTCTATCTGGACATTTTCATGCAGGTATACTCTGTACATAGAGTGCTCCTTCCATACCTTTCTCTGACTGTCACCTACCCACAGATGGGGCTACCTAAGGTAGAATGCCCAGAGCTAGAGAGATGGCTCAATGGATAAAGTATTTGCCATGTGTCAGCATCAGGACCAAAGTTCAGATCCCTCGCACACACCTATAAACTGGGTGGGTGTGGTGGTCACCTATAACCCCAGTGCTGCAGAGAGGGGAAGTGAAGGGGGATCTGGCTTAGCCAGAGTAGTGGAAGCATGAAGTTCCAGGCTCAGTTTGAGATCCTGCCTCAGTAAATAAAGCTATCAAGGAATTAACCAGAAATCCACCTCTGGCCTCTGTGTGCACACATATGTACCCACACAAATGAAAATATGTACACGCGTGCAACACACACACAAAGATGGAATGCATATCCTATTTTTCTAAGGCATGGACTTGGAAAAAGGAAACAAGTAATAACAACAACAAAATTCATAAACCTGTGTCTGTAACAGAGAACAGAAACAGTAGCCGATAGCCTGAGTCCAGTTGAGTTAAAGTACTGGAAATGAGCATTACAGCCCCCAACTAAATCTATGTAACTTTCTAGTCTTTGTTCCATGGTTTCTGTAAACTACAAGGTAGACTAGAGGCACAGTGGGGAGGAAACTGGACATGCCCTGCTGCAGTTCGGCCACCCTGCAAATGAGATTCTTTTTCTGTGCTGATTTCTGTTCCCCAGTTTCTTTCAGAAGGTAGGAAAACCAGAGGGCTGGTGACAACAGAAAAAAGAAAATGCCCATTTCTCCCCACTCTTGAAAGTTAAGAAAAACTGATAAAGCAGAATTTTTTTCTGCTTGATGTTGCAAGCATTTTAGAGTTAAGCTAAACATGGAAATTGATAGGCTAATTAAAACTTCATTATTTAAAGCCTTTTTCTTTGGGGCAACATTTTGATAGTTAATTAGCACACATTGGTGGAATGCATTTATTTATAAAACTGTAAGACTGGGAACTTTGCACATAGAAGTGGACATGGATAATCAAGACTTTCAAATGTAAATGTATGCTAGTGGCCATGATTTTACATAAATGAAAACCACAGGGGGCATTTTAAGTTATTATCTGATCTTGCAAGAGATACCTAGGATGCCAAATGGTTAAGAGATTGGGACTCTTCGGCTCTTCACTAATCTACAGTTCTTTCTTCTTGTCACTTCAATTTTCTTATTTAAAATTTTTTCATACATTACATTTTGAGCATGTTTTCATCTCCCCCAACCCCTGCCAGATTATCCCTACCTCCCTACCTACCCAACTTCATGTACATTTTATGCTTTCACAAACCTTGTTAATGTTTAGCTCAGTTGAAGTCAGCTACAACATCCAACCTGCTACAACACTCTCACTTCTTTGTCTTAAATATATGGAGAAAATCTGATTCACCTAAAGGACATTCTGAAGTCCTAGAAGGATATACAGAACCCACAGGAACCACTGTCTGGGACAAGCTTACTGCTGGCCCTGGGCTGACATCCAAACTCTTACAGTCGAGAAGGACTATGGAGCCCCTTAAATAACTGAAATGAATCATGTTTCTTGGTAAATGGTCTTCCCTATTGGTGAAAATCACTTCATGGTCAGCCATAGAGCTTCCTCTATAACCTCCCACAACCGAGAGAGAACTGGGTATTAGCACTCATAGTAGGAGTTTCCCAGGACCCCCCCTCTGGGGTTTATGTTTCTATGGGCCAGTGTTTATAATACATTTGTGCCAAAATACTTTTTAATCCAGTTTTTTAAGATTTATTTATTTATTACATATAGTGTGCTACCTACATGTTTGCCTGCACACTAGAAGAGGGCACCAGATCTCATTATAGATGGTTGTGAGCCACCATGTGGTTGTTGGGAATTGAACTCAGAACCTCTGAAAGAGCAGTCAGTGTTATTAACCTCTGAGCCATCTCTCTAGCCCCTGCCAACATGTTTTTTATGTCATTATCAGCTAAAGGGTACTGTCCCGCTAGCACTGCTATGAATGTCACCATCCCTGGGACACGCATTGCCCAGAGTGGAGGCCATATTCTCATGGATGGAGAACACTGCTCATCTTAATCTCCATGGTGTGCCTCCAGATGGTCTGGAACCAGGAATGCTTCCAACTAGTTCAAAAAGATGTCAGGAACATGAGGGCACATCCTGCTGCTTACTCCCATGTTCCCAAAGAATTCACTTCTAGTGACTACCGTGGCTAAGTTAGAAACTAGACTCTATCCCAACTAGCAAGAATGGCTGGCTAAAAAGAAAAGAAATAGATGATAAGATCAAAATCTGCTTGATGGCAACCTAGTACTTCAGTGAAGATAATTACACATTGAAATATTAACTATCAATAGCACCACCTCACATGGGCACACGCAAACAGACTTGTGAAATACATGTATTTACAGCTCGGAGTCTGCTACTTTGTAAATGATTGGACCAAATAAAAAGATGGGTAAGTTTCCACTACTCTGTGAGAGACACTCATATTTTAAATTTTCTTTATGTTTTATTATTATGAATGGCTTTTGGGATTTTACATTCATATTTAAATATAAATAAGTGCTTATTTAAATTAAAGAATATGATACCCTCTCACTAGATATTTACACTTGATTCTGTCACTAAATAGTCCAGATAGCATCACTATTATTAATATTAATTCTTACTGACTCAAAACACTAATATTTTATAAGATATTCCTAAGCTTGAGGTTAATGGAATCAGCAGATACCATTGGTAATAATCCTTTTGGAATTTACTTCCAAAAAGATCACATTTTGGTCATAGACACAAATAAGAGACACAATAACTAATAAGAAGTAATTGAAGCATGTACTCAGATGTTTAGTGGATTTTATTACAAAAGAAAACCAATAAAGTGACATTTCTTGTCTTTATCATCTTCATAATTCTCTGACAGAGTCAATTTAAAAGCAATCAACAAAGAAAGACGATATTTTTTCCTGTAGTTGATGCTCTGAATAAACTTTTTCTTATTATGGAAATACTTAGAACAATGATCTTCACCGTTTGGATACAAAAGTGAGCTGATGGGATTAATATTATTAATAACCAACTCTCAGACTCCAGGAATAATTACATTATATTGAATAGAAAATCAAATTAAATTTTGGGGAGATTCAATGTAGTAATATTAAAGTTTGGAATTCCTAAACTATTCCCACTTAAAGAATAAGTTTTCCGTAAAAGTTGCTGTTAGATTGTTTTCTTTTTCCTTCTATTTTTGAGATTATAATATAATTACATCATTTCCCTCTTCCTTTTCTTCCCTCCAAACTCTCCCATATTCCCCTCCTAGATCCCGTTCAAATTCATGCTATCTTTTTCATTAATTGTTCTTACATGCATGTATGTATATCTATATACATATACATCCCTAACTTTAACGTGCTCAGTCTGTATGTTACTGGTGTGTATGTTTACAGAGCCGACCAGACCATTTGTTACTGGATACCCAATTGCTGTGTTCTTGGGAAGACTACTTCTCCCACTCTGAGCATTCCTTAGTTGCCTACGTTATTGCATAGGGTTAGACACTGCCCCCTGACCCTCACCCCCATTCCTGTCCACATTACCATGTCTATTGTTGTCCTTGCTGAGCTCCTATTTATGCAGTCATGTCGCAAGACTTTATGGGTGTAGCTTCTGACATTCCTAGGTGAATGAGCGAAGTCCCCAGTCCTCTGACTCTTACAGTCCTTCTACCCTGTTTCTCCCACTGGAACTCCTGAGCATGAGTTCAGGAGTTGCATGAGTTGCTCTGTAGATATGTCTGTTGAGACTGGGCTCCACAGTTCTGTATTTTGATTGGTTGTGGTTGTCTGTATTGGTCTCTGTCCTTGCACTGAGAAGTTTCCTTGATGAGAGATGAGGACTGTACTTATCTATGAATACAAGGACAATTATTCAGAATGTAGTTAGGGATTTTACTGGTTTGGTAAAGTGGCGGTTTTAAGTTCTTCTCCAAGATCAATGACTTCTCTAGTTCTGGTAGTTGGCTAGGTCTCCAGCACCGGTCACAGTTTCCTTCTTGTTGAGCAAATCTCAAGTCCAATTAGAGAGCTATTGGTTACTGTGCTACCACTGCACATTGAGGGTTATCATGCCAAGCTGGTCTTTCTTGTGGTTATAGGAATCGTAGCGAGGAGGACTGTGGGTTACCCTTTCCTTTGGAAGCCTGCAAGGCACCTTCTAGTATCAGGAGAGCTAGTCCTCAGAAGGAGGCTTGCAAGTCAGTTTTAGCTCAGGGTATATCTGAAGTGCATGCTGTCTTCAGCAATAGGGATTTACCTTCCACATCGGGGGGGGCAACTAAAGGCAATAGCAATACCCTGTAGTGTTTAGGAGGTGCTTGGACAGCCCTGCCTAACAACTCAAAAAAAAAAAAAAAAAGGCTTCTCATGCCTGGTATCGGAGTTTTCATCAGGTGGTCTATGATTCTTAGAGGGAGCATTGTCAGCCCAGACAAGAAAATTGCATTTAAATTATATATGTATATTTATACATAGACTTGCATGTATTATGGGCTTTTATCTTTTAGATAGATAGCTAATAATATCACTTTCAGGCATCCTTACATGAAGATATTTAAGTTCAATGCATTTTTACTAGCCCAGGATATAGGCCTGTGAATACAATGAATATATATGAACTCATACCTTAGCTTCATTCACACACACACACACACACACACACACACACACACACACACACACACACAAAGCTTAGGGTTTTTATTTTATCATTGTCAGCTTTAAGCAAAGTAGTTTGTTATGACCCAGAACCCTGTATTATGTTGTTTGTCTTTGGTGATGGTTGAGAATGTCCTCTGTGCTCCAATTCTGTGACTCTGTTTATTTAAAGCTAGTTTTAACAAGATTTCTCTTCCTTGCCAATAAGTGGAGGAAGATCTGCACAGGCTGTGCAGTGATCTGCATACTATTTTTGAATATAAGGCCAGGACAATTTTGATGAACTTAATTCCAAATACCCAGTCTCAAGACACTGAGTCATCACTCACTCTAAATCCAGTTATGATTGAGAAAAACTATCCTTTTAGATTTCAATGAAGGTCAGCAGCCATAGCAATTACACAAGGCTACATCATATATTCGGATTTACAATGAATCAGCTTTCTCTTTGAGCTACACATTGTAGTTTGGCTGGTTTGTGTTTGTTTTCTGTTTTGAACAAAGGTGAATACAGGCAAAGCTGACATCGTGGTGATCCATTTCAGCTCCATCTCTGTCACTCTCTTCCTCTGTTGTTACTCATTCCCTCAGTAGGAACTGCTTCACTGGGTAGATACAAAACGCAGGCACATGACTGTGTTAGTGTGCATACTCATAGCAAGAAATCACTCTAATGGTGGCTTCCATGCTTGTTTTCATACTTTCTCAGTAGGATATCTTTGCATAAAAATGTCCGTTTAAAAGAAGGCAAGGCCTTGTGGTACAGCCTCATCATCAAAGCTGCTGCAAATACATGGCCATTGAGCCCAAGGAAAGCTTCAAAATGAGACCTTGTCTCAAAATAAAGTGTAAAATAGAGCTGGGGGTGCAGATGAGTTGGGGAGCACTTGCCTAGAATGTATGAAGCACTGGGCTCCGTCATCAGCTACAGGTTAAAACAGGAGTCACTTGACAGTTGGTCTCTGGATAGCTCAGCACTTAAGAGCACTTGGTCTGTGTGTTTGTGTGCATGTGTATGTGTGTGTGGTGTGTGTATATATGCATGCACACATGCATGAGTTCAGTGTAGGTACCCACAGAGGCTATGAGAAGGGGTAGGATCCCCTGGATCTGGAGTAATTGTGAACTGTCTTATATGTTGCTAGAAAGAAAATCTGGGTTCTCTGCAGGAGCAGCAAGAGTGTTTAGTCTTGGATATACAATGAACTCAAGGTCAGCCCAGGATACATGAGACCCTGTCTCCAAAAGAAAAATGGAACACAATACACACAAAAAAAGAAAGAATTGTCTGTAATTAGGCTCAGATCTATAAAACTGAGACCAAAGTAAGAAAACAAAGACCAAAACATTAATAAAAATAACCAGAGTGGCAGTCACAGATCATTGTTCACAGCTGTTCCTAAATATTAACCATTTGTTTGTTGGAGTGTATCATGGAGACATTGATTCACACTCATTTACAACCAAAGTGTTTTTCACAATTGGAAAGCTCCATGTTGTCCTGTTCAGAAGAGGCCTCTCTGGCCCAAGTTCTGAGTCTCCCTGGGGAACAGGGTTTGCTGAGCTTTGTGTGTGACTACTCTGTGAAATTTCCGTCCTTCTCTGAGGTGGGTAGAGTAATAATCCCTTGCAAATGTTACAGACCAAAGAGCATCACCCTCTGTGGTCCTCTTGTTCATAATTTTCCTGGCACTTTTAAGTGAGGAGATAGGTTCCAGAGTTTAAGTCATAAGTTCCATGACTTCTGAGCTGAGACACAGCTCCTGGCATGCTCCCTTAGTCCATCAGCACCACACTTCTCTCTCACAGGATTGTGATAGCTAGTGGTACATGTTCATTACTAGAGGCAGCACAGGAGACCAGATGACCAGGGATGCCTGGCTAGCTGCAGTATCATAGACTATGGCTGTGTTTTAGCTTTGTGATACCATCACATAGCCCAGGTCTGCTGAGAGCCAGCTCTGCTGTGTGTACACACACACACACACACACACACACACACACACACACTCTCTCTCTCTCTCTCTCTCTCTCTCTCTCTCTCTCTCTAAATACTTGTAGAAATAATGTTTACTTTTTTAAAATGATAGAAATAAAACCTGCTGCCAATATAATGGTGTTATAAACTTTTTACTTATGATATGAAGTATATTAAAAACTAAAAATTAATGTATTTTATGTTTGTCCCACATTACACTAAGGTTTTAGTAAGATTGCACTCCAAATCATAAATCATTACTTAACACTGAAATATTAGATGTTGGTAAGGTTTTTGGCCTATTCTTTTCCTTTGGAGGTTGTATAATCATTAAAGTCACAGGCTGTCAGAGGGGAAGAGGACTCAGAGGGAAAAGTTGAAAAAAATAAAAATAATAATATACCATTGCTACAAACCATGAAAAAGACTGAGGACTGTTGAAAAATGACAAATTGTATAACTCATATTTTAGAAGAAAAAGGAGATGGATTATTAACTGACTTATTCTGCATATAATGAGAAGGTAAAATTAGTATCCAAAGTCCTTCTGGGTTGGGTGAGATGGATCAGCAGACAAAAGTGTTTTCCTCCAAGCCTGGTGACATGACTTCACATTCTCAGGACCCACTGGAGGGACAGAAGCAGTAAAATCAGAAGTTCAAGGCCATCCTTGGCTATATCGCAAGTTCAAGACCAATCTGAGCTAAGCAAAAGCCTATCTCAAAAAAAAAAAAGAGTAACAACAACAATAACACTACCTTGGGGCTCGAGAGATGGCTCAGCAGTTTAGAGTGCTTGCTATTCTTGCAGAGGAGTAGAGAGTGGTTCCCAGCAATCATGTCAGGTGGCTCACAACTTCCTGTAACTCCAGCTCATCTGACACCCTCTTCTGGCCTCCATAGGCACCTTTATTCATGTGCACATACTCACTCACACATAGACATACACACATACACATGAATAAAAAAATCTCTAAGAATAACAACAACAAAACTATCTTTAGCTAGAACATAAAGCAAGTGTACAAGTACTACTATAAATGAAAATCTCTTGACCAGACACTGGAAGAACCTGACCCTGCATTTTTGCTCTTAGGAGCACCCGTTCAGTCTTTGCAAGTGATTTAAGACACATAACTGGTAAATAACAGTAATCCACTTGATCCTGTTTTGTGACTTTGCTGTTGAGCATAAACTAGCATGTTGTTTAAGGTTTTGCCCCTCCCATTGACTTAGAACATAATGCCACCACATACACCCAATTATGGTACAATGTGTCAGCATTGCCCTTAAATGAAAACTATTTCACAGTTAATTATCAGTCATCATGGGTTTAAAGAGGATGGTAGATTTGCACTTCTTACCCAATAAGTTCAAGACTTCCTAAGGAGCATGAACACAGTTTTAATTCTGCTCCACTAATGTCTTGAGTCTCAGAGTGATCAGTTTGCTAAAAATTAAAGACTACCATACATGTGATCCAATGTCATTATTAACACGCCTTAGAAAAATTCTTTAATAATGAATTATTTCTTCTATTTACAATATTCTCATCTCCATATGAGGAGAAAGCTACTGATTCACCCCATTGGGAAATAATTCAAGATACACTGATATGGAAAGTCCTGATTTTCAACAGCACACAGATGGTTCTAGATGGAACCAACAATCCACATGAAACCTGGAGAGAAAGCAGCTTATACATGGGGACAGAATGTTTTTCTGGGAGTTTTGAACACGTTTGACTATCCCTAATGACTACCAGTGTGACCCTGTGGTTTCTGCTTTGAGACATCAGCAGCAGCAGCAGCAAAGAACACAAAACACAGCTCAACACCGAGCTTCTCCCTGCCGTCAGCTACGTGTGCTGTGGGCCTGAAGTTGCTCAGCCTCCTGTCTCCATCCTTCTCAGCACATGTGAGAAGAATCTGACCGTGAGCCCAGGAAGACACCATTTCTGTTATTAACCAGATGGTCTGTAATTTACTTCAATAGCCCTGAATCTTAAAAAAACAAAACAAAACTTTCAGAAAAGAGGCTTCCCTGAAGTACTGAAGTACTGTCCTCATGAACCATTAGAAACAAACATACTTTCAGGAGAAACTGGATCATGATTCCAATGAAATCACATGTGAAAGAATTTCCTGGAAAACTTAGACTTGGGATATCTCAGACCATTTTTACAGATGTAGAGACATTGTCTAAGTCATTTACCACTAACTGCTTTGTGTATATCACAAAGTGTTTGGCACGTGCTGCTCAAGTAGAAAAGAATTAAGCTCTGTCTCCCGATCCTGCCAGGTCCGGCCAGGAGTCCTCTAAACCTTGAACTGAAGGCAAGTCTTTGCCTGTGTGACCTGGGAAGCAGCAGCTAGCTGTGAGCTCACACGCCTGCTTTGGTGAGTCGGGTCTGCTAGCTGGCCCCCCAGATGCAGCTTTATCTACTGCGTATGCTGCATCTGAGACTCAGGGAGCAGGCTGAAGGGGCAGCCCTTCTCATTTTAAAAGCCTCAATAGCTTGGCTTCTCGGCACTAAAATGTTTTTATTTAACCAAATACCCTTTCCTGAAGCTCTCAGGCCAATGTTCATGTGTGATGACTGAAGATAGCAATTAAGAAGTTTAAGTCCCCATGATATGGTAATTTTGCATCATATATAATTGCTATGTCCAGTCCTCTGCCTAGCCCATATTGTCAAGGAAAAAAGTGGGGAAAATACTATGTTCTTGGAGAAGGGTTAGGTATGTCCAGCCTAGCAGTGACTTGAGACAAGGAATATTACAATAAGTATCTCCAGTAAGAAGTGCTCAGGGCTGATCTACATGTCCCCTTACCGAATCTAACAAGGAGGCCATGACAGCTAAGTGCAACATCAGTCAACTTCGGTATTTTTGGAATTGCTGGCTTGTCGTGACAACCCCAGCTTGTCAGAGGCTTTGTGATCACTCCCATTAATGGCTTGGCAGCTGTACCTTCCCAGCTCCAGGCACTATCAAACGAAACCTAGAAGGATCTGGATCAGCTTCCCAGACACCTTTGTTTGGTGAGCATCTCAGGCTCACCCATCGCAGCCTCTAAATTCTGTATTTTCCATGCTCGGATACGGTGTCACAGTAGTTTTGACAGTACGTTTGCTATATCATTGACTGCAAAACGCCCTTGGTTAAAGATGAATTGTTGTATTATTTTAAATACCACTAAAAAGATAGAGAAGTAACTTGACAAACTATGAAATGCCAGCAATTATTAGGGAATTCTAATTTCACAGATATTAAGTCATGAGAAAAATAAAACTGTGTCTTAGAATCTGTGAAATTCAGACATTTAGATTGAGGTTAAAAACAAACTCCCTGTGTTGGCTACTTCGCTCATTGTTGTGACTAAATTCCTGCCAAAAAGCAGCCTAAGGGAAGATGGGGTTATTTTAAATCACAGCCTAAAGCAGTACAGACCAGGAACTGGGGTGATGGCCTGGCCCCTAAGAGCACTGGCTACTCTTGCAGAGGACCTGGGTTTGAGCCACCTGCATGGTGGCTCACAACTGTCTGTAACTCCAGTTCCAGGGGATAGGATATCTCTTGACGTCTGTGTGCACTGCATGTACAGGATACACTTATATCCATGGAACAGGCAAAACTTTTGTGCACATAAAATTAATATGTATTGTATAATACATAGTATAATATATAATTATGATATTATATATATATGTATAAGAAAAAAAGAGTACCCTTTTTCTTGTTTCTTATTTAACCACCAACTCTTCCTGGAAAAGCTTAGGCATTCTCAGCTTTCCAACCTGCGATCTCTGGGCATCTGTTTTATCTTGTCCTTCCATGTTGCTATATAAGGCAGACATCCTCTGGCAGGAAGGTTTTTAGAAGGAGCCAAGAAGCAGAAATTTGGGAATGGCATCACACCAAAACAACAGCTTTACAGCTCCTCTCTGTCAGTCATAAAGGACTCCCTTCTCTTGGCTCTCTGGCTGCCTTTGCTACTTTGAAAGTGATAAATCTGCAATATTGCCTTCTCCTGATTCCTGACAGTCCTCTTGAAGCAGTCCAGGTGGTGCTTAGCAGCAGGTCCTCCACCGGAGGAGGGCTTGCTGGTCTCTCTTCCTCTCAGTCCTCCAGAGCCGAAACCACAACTCAGCTCAGGCAGGCTGCTGGCTTCTGTATGGTACTGAAAAGTCTCTACAAACAAGCTCTTTGTTTCCCCCATGTCTACTATCAGCCAAGGACTTTACAAATTCAGCTGAGCTGAGTCCATCTCAGCTTTCTCAAAAGGAAGTTTTGCAAATATCAGGACTCCAAAGGAAGTCACTCAGGTTTCATTTGAAAACCTACATTTAAGTGAGGTGCAAATCCAGAATTCCCTCCTACCTTTAAGTGAGGTACAAATCCAGAATTCCCTCCTATGCTTAAGTGAGGTACAAATCATACAAATTCAGAATTCCCTTGTAGTCTCTGATTTGCTTCCTAAATTTTTGAAAATGTATTTATCTAATCCACAACACAGGATTTTCTAAAGTGGTGTATGTAGGACACATTTCCTAAGTTTAAATCTAGTCACAGCAGCCTAGACGTTCTCAAGATTGCTTCTGCACGATAAACCTGGGAAAGAAGGAAACAGGTCTGCTAGCCATCTTACTGGCTTTGTGATAGTCAGAGTCTCTCTTCTCAGATAAGAATGAATGCTTCCGTTCAGAGGTTCACTCTGAAACAGAAATGCCTGCTCCTAATGTGACACTATGTGCACTGTCTATAATTGTCACCTGTTGATAAAACCCCACTGAATCACTTAGCTATGAATAGCCCATATCCAGCTCCTAAGTCAGTCTTCTGGCCTGTTTCAGTGAATCTTCCAGTTTTATTAAAAATAAAGTTACTGTCACTTCTGGCCTGATGGTGTATGCCTGAGGCAGTGGGATCACAAGTTCTGGGGCAGCCCAAACATCATAGCAAAGCTCTAGCAAAACTCTCTAAAACAACAATAATACTCTAATAAAGAGTTGGTTTTTTTCTAAAATATTTATCACTCATGTATTTTTGTACCTAGGAGGCCTGGAAATGTCCTATTATGGCTGAAATACTAAAGCAATGCTTAGCTGGTGTTAAAAGGAGATAGAAGTACCCAATTTTGTTTAAAATAAATTATTTATGCCACTAATATACAAATAATGTGAACTGGAAACATAGACAACTCTTGTGAACATAACAAGCCCTTTTTGAAAGTAGACAGCAGGATTAAACATCACTTTTTAAAACATCGGGTGTGACGGTTTCATGTTGTTCCAAGATATTTTATGTTATTTTTTCCCTGTGACTCTGGAGTTTGTCAACATGCCATCATATTTGGTGATTACACAATGGTGATTTCATGGCTCTGGCTTTGTCTAAAGGGGCTAGACAGAGCAGCAAAATCAATTTCTTCCCCATCTTTGTGGGAAGAGACAAAGGGAAATTGAATGCAAAGTCTGCATCAAGAGCGTATTAGCATCCTAACTCAACAATCTGTCACGCTCAGGGTGAACCCCAGGTGCAGACAAGTGCTAGCTCTGGACTGTGACACTCAGCCAACACTTCAGTTAAAAACAAAATCGCTTGCCTTCCTCTGTTACCCACCCTGTTCCAAATGCATGTGACCTGAGACTGTCTCTTCTAGCCGAGGTTCTCACCCTATGGTAGGCAAAATCCTGAAGTAGGTGGTGGCAACTTCACTAAATTCTGCCCCACCTCCCTCCCCAAGGCACTCCTTCCCCTGCAGTTCACTGTTCCAGATGTATTCTGACTCCTGTGTAGCAGGGCAAGGGAAACTGTCCCTTGAATTACTGCTCTAGTGTGTGTCTGTCATACAGGACACAGACACACACACACACACACACACACACACACACACACACACACACACACACACACATACATACACACACACACACACCATAGCTTAGGATGCTTGGTAAACACCCTCTGTGGAGATACCCTGGGCACCTCTGCTGACTTGTAACAGACATCTCAACTGTTTTACACACTTCATGTAATCCAGATTATGGATTCTCTCCCATCATGCCCCTTCTGATCATCTGTGATGTCATGCTTTAGTTCCTTACTCCCACCTAAACAACAACATGAAAATTATCATTTGTGGAATTTTATGAGAAATGCAAGCTTAAAGGCAGCAGCAGACTGCACTATATATCAGAGCCTATGTAGCATGGCACAGTTCCTTTCAGTTCTGTGTTAAAAATCCAAAGAATCTGATCGGGAAACTGGCTTAAACCATGTGGAAAAGGAAAAAATTCAAAACACAAAGGCTCTTTTGTTTCTTTAATTTTTTTTAAATGCTTTTCTTCTTCTACCTTGAGACATCCTGGAAGCTTATTTGCTTATATTTCTTATCTCTTTATTTTAAAGTAATATGGATTCATGTGAAGGTATAAAAACTTTGCAGAAGTTTCTATATATACCCAGTTTCCCCAGTGGTTACAATTTTTTTTTTTTAATTATGGCAGGTTACCAAAGAAAGAAAATTCATACTGATAGGGCTCAGTAATTTTAAATTACTAACAAAAATATCACCCTAAATATAACCTGAACTATTTTAAATTCCTTTCTACATTTCATTTCTATTTACAAGTGCTAACTTCACAGAGGGTCCTGGGACACCCAAGGTTGTCTGTCTACACAGCACAGAGAAGGCTCTCCCAACTCGGGAGAGATGGTACCCAGACTTCACTAGAGCCCCAAGCCAATCTCAAAACAGAATTGCTGCAAGGATCCCATATCAGAAGGTGTGGGTATAAGGTCTCAGATTTCAGGGTTCAAGCGAGACACTGAGATGGACTGTCTTTTTGACTAAGGGACTTACTGGGAGAGTGACTAATGACATAGACAGACAGCTGCATGACAGGGTTCTGAGTCAGATGGGAGGGTCTCCTCTTACAGGTATCACGTAGGGTGCTATACCATCTAATTGACAAATAGTCCATAGTCATGTTGTCTGTGATTACCAGGTAGCAGGGTAAATGGGGAGATTTGGGTGTCCATCATACAAGATGTCCTCATGTGCCTCCTGATAGCTTAGGGTTCTTGGTAAACTTCCCTTGTGAAAGACAGATTACAGATTCACAATCACAGGGTAGTGCCTTCCTTTGCTTTTATATCGGCCAAGGGTCTCGAGAGAAAGAGGCCTTGGTAGCCCTTAGCCCAATGCTAACAATATGTTTGTGACCTTGAGGGAGCCACTGTCCTCAACAAGCTTCAGTGTCTTCATGGATGAAACAGAGCAAAGATTGCTTCTGCCTACTTCAGAGAGTTGTCATGAGGATCAAAGTTGGTGGTGGAGGAAGGGACAAAGAAGGCTGTAGAGTGACCACAGTGAAGTTTATTTGCCTTTCTGAAACTACTGCCAATTATACAAGTGTCACATTTTTGGTTTTTGAAGATAGCCTTGTACTTAAAAACAGAATAAGACTGCCTCTTCATTAGCCACATGCCCTAGAAATTTCAAAAAAAAAAAAAAACTGAATGTTTTGGCACTGTAATAAAAATGTTGAGATATCTTTTTTCTATTCTTCACCCTTCTATGCAGGCTGGCATGGCTCTGACCTATGATCCCACAGCTGCCATACAGAATGGGTAAGTAGACCCTATTTTCTCTGTTTTTTATTTTTTCTAAGCAGTCTCTGGGCTCTGAATGTCTACCAAAGAAAAATGACCAGCTATGGTTTCCTTTTGTGTATGGTTTGTTAGCCAAACTTTTCCTGCCGTTGGGTCTTTCTTCTCACAAGTGCTTCTAATAGCTGTTTCTACAGTTCTAAGCCTTTCTCTTAGCTCATCTCTTCCAGTCCTCTTGAACCTCAAAACTGATGTGAGAGGAAGACCCAGCATGGAGGGAGCATCAGTAGCGTAGGTCTGGGGGAGTCACCTGGGTCTCCAGGAGCTGTGTTGCACAGCTGTCTCCATGGAGGTCAATCTTAAGTAATGCCTAGTGTTTGGCCAGGTTCATTTCTGCAATGGAGTTAGGGACATGGTCACACTGGTTCAGATCATTGTATCTTCTCTCTTCCTTTTAATCTGTGTCTAGACATGTATAGCCTCTTACTTAGCTTCAAATCCTATCTCACAAATCCAAGACAGTTTAACCCACGTGGTGTAGCCTCTCTAAAACTGTTCTGTAATTTGGTTGTATTATATACAAGTATGGAGGCCAGAGGATAATTTGTGTGAGTTAATTCTGTCCTTCAACCATGTGGGTCCCCAGGATCAAACTCAGGTCCTCAGACTTGGCCACAAGCGCCTTTACCTGCTGAGCCAGCTTGCTAGCCCTGTTGTGGTTTTGCTTGTTTGTTTGTTTGGGGACAAGCTCTTGCTGTATAGTTTAGATTGGCTTCAAACTTAAAATCATTCTGCCTCAGTGATGACAAGTATGAGCCATCATGTCTTTGGAGATGGACACTGGGGCTAATATATCGCTCTCTTTGATTGACTTTGGCTGACTTGCCATTGGCCCTGGGTATTGCAATTTGTCTGTTTTCATCCCAGGATTAGAGTGGGGACAGTGACCTTGACCTGTCTGATTTTTGGTTATGGAGTTCATATTGTTAGAAATAGAAAGAACATAATTATTTTATAATAATTGTACATTAGTAGTTTAATCACAGTCGTGATCATTGCTGTTTATATCAATAAATATATTGCTGGGCTATGTAAGAATGAAATTTAGATGTTGTATCAGCTTACTCAGAAATTATTAAATGTATAACTTCAAAATTATAGGTGGCATCCACATGATGACAGAGTCGTTATCCCAAGATGGCACTAATACTAATTTCAAAATAGTATGTCCTCTCTGATTTCCTCCCTTGCTCCATTGCTCACAAAGCTGATGTAGAATGCTTTGATTCTAGAATCCAGCCCAGAGCTTACACCTGACAGCCGAAGTGGTTTGTTTCATCCACTGAGGCTGTGTCATCTGAGTGAGAGCGAATGTTCCCAGTTTTCAAATCATAAATCTTTAGGTCTGTCAGAGGTGGAGATGTGAATCAAACACCATGCTTAGGAGAGTGTGATATCTCCTCAATTCCATCTGGGCTAGAAAGGACAGCACTGCCAGACATGGTGGCCATGCCTTTAATCCCAGTACTCAGCAGGCAGAGGCAGGTGGATCTCTGTGAGTTCAAGGCCAGCCTGGTCTACAGAGCAAGTTTCAGGACAGCTGGGTTACACAGAAAAACCCTGTCTTGATAAACCAAAAAGAAGGCAGAGGAGGAGAACAAAGGAAGGAAGGAAAGAAGGAAGGAAGGGAGAGAGGGAGGGAGGAAGGGAGGGAGGAGGGAGGGAGGGAGGAGGGAGGGAGAGAGGGAGGAAGGAAAGAAGGAAGGCAGAGACCTAGCTCATTAATAGCAGGCATCAGGGAGATACTTTCAGAGAACGTGGGCTCCCTGAGGAGAGTGGTCTGCAGAGGTGGCTACCAACCATTTTAAAAGAGTAGAAGTTTCTCTTGGAGGAACTCTGCAGGTGCAGAAAGTTATGCTGGAGCGAATTGGAAAATTTAAAATTTGACTTTTCTTTATGGTATGACATAAATAATGAAGGAGTCCTTGAAGCAGGGAGATCTAGTAAGTGGGATAAATCACTGAAGAGAGACTAAAATAGCCTAGGCCTAGGGAGAGAACTCGGTCAGTAAAATTCTGGCAATATTGGCATAAGGACCTTACTGCAAGTACCAAAACCAATATTAAGGAAAAGCTGGGCACAGTAAAATGTAACTGTAACCTTGGTGCTGGGGAAATACAAGACAGACAGATCACTGGGGCTCAGTGGCCAGCCTAGCTTACATGGCTGCCTCCAGACCAGTGAGAGACTCTATTGTAAAAAATACAGTGGATAGTGTCCTGAGAAATGACACTTGATGTCAGCCTCTGACCTTCACATGTACATACTCAAGCAAGCCAACCTGCATACATGTGTGCATCAGCACTCACAACACACACACACACACACACACATACACACACACACAATGAACATTAAAATATCCTAGTGATAAAAACATAAGAGTTTGTTCTAGGAAGCTTGATACATAAATGGAAGAGGGAAACAGGAACAGACTACCTGAAGGAACTGTCCATCTAGCAATTCCATGTGGGTCCCACACTGAGAACTGATAGCATGCTGAAAAGCCATGTCGCAGGTTTTCTTTCCTGCTGCTCCTCTCTATTGGACTGATAGAAGCAGATTAGAACCTTGCCATCATCCCAGAACCTTTACTGAACCCTGCCTCGTTCACATGCTCTTTTCTCTCAGAGTTTGGTGTTTTCACAATGTCCCTTCCTTTTGCTGGGTCTCATCCATTTTTCATTCTTCTTTAACTCAAGCCTTTATATTCTGCATCCAAGTTCATGGCCAGCTGTGGGCTCTGTCATTTGTATTTCTGGCTGCTTCTTCTTAGGTATTATTAACAAGTATTGTTCTATTTCCTAAGTAGGAAGACAAACTGTCCATGTGTTTCTCATGTCTTGAGGTGAGAATGGAATTCAGGGGCCAGGAGATGACTTCTAGGGTAAAACACTTTCTGCGCAAGCATAGTACTTCTCAGTGAGTTGTACAAATAAAAATAATGAATAGTATCAAAAAGAAGACATGAGGTTGCAAGGGTGTTAGGAAGAGTTGGAACATAAGAGTTGAGGGGTAGATACAATCTTAGCTGTATTACCAATAATAAAATAATCAAATGAGTAGAGTTCTGTAACTGCCATGTTAATACTGCATTGTGAAACTAGAGTCAAGACTTTGTGTAGTTTATATGTTAATCAACATAGCTCTACCAGAGTAAGACTTGCAATTGGCATTTAGTCACTGGGAAATGCCAATTCCATCTGTCTGAATCCATCCAAGTTACCAATTCAGATTAGTTCAATGTCACTTTTACATAAGAGGTGGAAGTTAGTGTCAAAGTCGTGACTGAAAAGGAAAATCTGAATAATTTCATTTTTACCTTAGATCAGCTTTAGCAAAATAAAAATGTCCATTCTTCTCTACTCATGCAGCTGGACTTTACTAGAATTCATTATGACTGTCACCCAGTATTTTTTTTTCTCCTAGCAGTCCACTATGAAATCTCATCACTTTCGAATATGAGTGGGGCAGATAGGAAATAAGCTTTCTACATTCCAAAGCACATCTTTCCCATGCCTTCTCCCCCACGGTATAGGGCATAAAGCCTTTCAGGGGATTTTATTGGAGCGAGATATTTTCTTGTGGGAGGTGAAAAAGGGAAGGTCTCCTGTGACATTCTTTGCCAGCTGTTTTAGGCATTTGATATTAAGTGATACGGAAGCCTATCTTATTACTCTAAGAAAGAAATGAATGGAAAAGCTATGTTGGTATTACAGTAAAAATGACCGAGAACTTATTAATCGCATCCTGTTGTATTCCCCTGAGGATCATATTCATGGTTCCAACTCTAACAATATAGCCTGTGGACATGAAACACAAGCTCTTACTGTTTATTTTGGTGTGCAAATAGGATTTTGTATGTTTTCTTTATGGTAAAAACATTCCACCCTGGGGTTATTGATATGTCCATGTTATTTTTATTGCAAGTGAAATGAGATTTACTGTATTACTGCTGACTGCAAATCCCCCGGAAATGGCCTTTCTTTAGGCAAACTGATACCCCATTAGTGACCCTACACTCTCATTTTCCTGGGCTTAGGAAGCATGCTTGCCTTTCCTGCCTTTAATGCCAGAAAACTCAGGAACTCCTTGCATTTTTTAAAAGCTCACATATGAGGCAAAGTGCCTGCAGTGTATGAGTGAGGTCCTAAGTTTGGATCCCACAACCCACACGAACTGGATGCTGTAGGGTGAGTGTGTAATCCTACAGGAAAATAGGAAGTGAGACAAGAGAATCCCTGAGGTTCAGGGATGGGCTAGCCTGGCATAGGCAGCAGCGAAGTAAGAGACCTTACAGCAAAGTGGGAAGTGAGGACCAACATCCTAGGCTGTCCTCCAACCTCCACACATGAGTCAAAGTACCTGAGTGCACACTGTACACAAAGATAAACGGGTCTTCAATGGGCAGCTACGATGCTGTGGATTCTATTTAGTTTCCTCTTACCCCTTCATCAGCTGGTGTTCAGTTCATGTGAAACCTCATCCATATGCTCACACCAGGCTTCTTAATGTCACATTTATTAACATGTCAAACTGGATGAGTTGTGGGTAGAATTTCCAACTATGCACTGCAGAATGATTTGTAGAATTCCAGAACTTTCTAGACATCAAGAGCATCAGGTTGTCTCCAGACATTGTCAAAGGAAGAAAGAACTTCCTCAAGCTTAGAACTGCTCAGTTAAACATATAAAGAAGGCTTTCATGTAAGGTGAATCATGGTCCCAAACATGTGTGTGTGTGTGCATATACATGCATATATATGCATGTGTGTATGTATGCATGTATGTATGCATACATGCATGTATGGCTCTGGAGTAATGGCTCAGTGGCTAAGAGCCCTATGCTCTTCTAGAGGACCTAAGTTTGGGTCCCAGCACCCACATGACTGCTCAAAACCATCTATAACTCCAGTAACCAGGGATCTGATGCTTCTTATGGCTTCTCAGTCACTGCACACTTGTGGTACACATGCATTAATGTAGGCAAACAGCCATACACACAAAATAAATAAATCTGAAAAATCACTAAACATTAAAACCAATCTCTTGAGAGAGTAAATGATTTTGAGTTGAACGATGTGCCCAGCCATCCATTCTCATTCTCACAGTCTTGTAACATCACTCAGCAGTCATGATGCATGCATTACCAGATAAAATCACAAAGACACATGCATGGAATGCCTATAACTTTGTTATGATGACCACAGGTTGGGTTGATTTTCCATGAGCTGTTCCCCGTTACATAACACCTCTACTTGAAGCATTCATTTGAATTTGTTTGAATAGATACCTATGTGAAAAGTCTGGGCTTTGTTTCTGTGTTTTGTATATTAATGTGT
Source organism: Peromyscus eremicus (assembly GCF_949786415.1). NCBI lineage: Eukaryota > Metazoa > Chordata > Mammalia > Rodentia > Cricetidae > Peromyscus > Peromyscus eremicus. The sequence continues at coordinate 110,312,642 of NC_081422.1, read as the reverse complement.
ATGCAAGTACAAGTATGTTTGGGGTTGCATATGTGTGTGTGTGTGCATGTGTGCTTGTGCATGCATGTGTGAGTGTATGTATATGATATGTCTCTATGTGGTATGATGTATGTATGTGTATATGTGTATGTGTGTATAGATGTGTGTGTGTGTGTGTATGCATGTGTGTTTAGGCCAGAATTGAACCTCAGATATCATTCCCCAGAAGATACTCACCAGTTTTTGAGACAGGGCCTCTCACTTGCCAGCATAGGCTGGCTGTTCATGGAACCTTAGCCATCTGCCTGTTTCTACTTCCTCAGTGCTGGGATTTCAAGGGCATGCTACCACACCTGGCTTCTCTTAAGTGCATTCTAGGAATTCACCCCAAGTCTTATGATTGCCCTTTACTGACTGAGCTATCTCCTCCGTCAGACAATGTTTGTTTGTAAAGCATGGTATAGACATGTGGCAGGGCCTCGAATTCACTGCGGTTCCTCCTTTAGAGTCAGTAGTTAGTTCTCCTTTGGGTGCCAGCCCCCTAAGTCCCAGCTACCACAGCAGCCTCACCTGGCATGTCCTAAACTTCGAGTTTCAGGAAATTCATCTGCTTCTGCTCCTCTTTGGTTTTTTTTTTCTTTTTTTTTTTCTTTTTTCTTTTTTTTAAATTTTTATTTTGCAATACAACTCAGTTCTACATATCAGCCACAGATTCCCTTGTTCTCCCCCCTCCCGCTCCCCTCACCTTCCCCCCAGCCCGCCCCCCATTCCAATCTCCTCCAGGGCAAAGCCTTCCCCACAGACTGAGATCAACCTGGTGGACTCAGTCCAGGTAGGTCCAGTCCCCTCCTCCCAGGCCTAGCCAAGGGACCCTGCATAGGCCCCAGGTTTCAAACAGCCGACTCATGCAATGAGCACAGGACCCAGCGCCACTGCCTGGATGCCTCCCAAACAGATCAGGCCAATCAACTGTCTCACCCACTCAGAGGGCCTGATCCAGTAGGTGACCCCTCAGCCATTGGTTCATATTTCATGTGTTTCCATTCGTTTGGCTATTTGTCCCTGAGGGGAACTCTCCTCCACTGCTGGTGGGAATGCAAGCTTGTACAACCACTTTGGAAATCAATATGGCGCTCTTTGGGTTTTAAAAGAGAGTACCAACAGCTGGATCGCAGAATGAAGAGATTATATGGTGCACCGTCCACTCTCCCCAGTGTGTGTCTATTCTAAGTGACTCTGACTTGATGGCAGTTTCAGAACATCCTGGGAAGTATGAAGTGTCAATCTTTTGTGATGGATGGGATTAGAGCAGATAGAAAAAAAAAAAAAAACACCTTAAAATCTCCCCCACGGGCTCCTCTTGTGAGTATCCGTTTACTTGGTTGGTTTCTTCATATTTCTGTTCTCGGCATTCCCCACAGAATTTCTTTGCAAACTCTGTCAGTCTAATTTTTATTGCTTTCATTTTTAATACTCCAATTGGAACATTTTACAAAATAGACCACCCTTACTAAAATGCATCACGTGTTTTATCTGTCAGTTTAAGAGGCTGAAAATGGACTTGTGCCACAAGTTACATCACTGTATGGGGCACAAGACAGACACTTTGTTGAGAAGCCCTGGGTGACTGTCATGTCCTTAGCAACCTAGGGAAAGTCTGTCTGCCCACTGCCTCATAAACAAAATTTGTCAAAGACCTAAAAGGGATTATTAAAAGCCAAGGACCCCTTTCACAGAAAGGCAATGCTGTGTCTAGTTATGAATGCCCTTCATTCTTAGAAAGCAGACATTACTTGAACTTCCCTTGGACATTTACCAAGATGTGGTATTGGGTTTCCCTTCTCTGGACTCTCATCTCTAGCTTCCTATCTCCTTCACTGATCCATCTTCCATGCTCCAAATTCTAGCAATGGCTCTGTGTTCATTCATCGCATCAATAAACAGTTATTACATTACTACAATCGCCCCAGGCTCCTTTCTAGACAGCAAGGCCATAATCACCTGAATCCACATTGAACTAACATTGTAAAGAGACAAATAGTTAAGAAATATGCTATAGTTTTCAGGTGGGGCTTCCATAGGCAAGTCATCGGCTTAACTGTAATTGATCTTTCCACAAATTCCAAAGGCTTGAAGTTCAAAATCAAGGACATAATTTGTTTTCTGTGAGGGTACCCCTTCCTGGCTTTCTGAACACTACCATCCTGCTATCACCTGAGTAGTTCTTCCTCCTGTGTGTGTGTGGCGGGGAGGCGGTGTGTGAAAGAATGGACTCTTAGGTGTCTGTTTTTAATTGAAATTATAAATTCTGTCTAACCCAGGACCCACCCTTGTTATGCCCTTTCACTTCAATTGCTTCTTCTGAGGCCCATTTTCTAATACAGTCACGCCAAAAGTCAAGATTTCAATGAACTGAGGAGGTGGAGGACACATTCAATCCATAGCAGAGATTTTTTTTTCCAGAAACTTCATACTGACTCAGTTATAGAGCAAAGAAAAGTAATAAAGGAGATTTCTTTTTTTGAAAAAATGGAGCCAGAGATGGTAGTTGCTACATTAGCTACAAGTGCCTAAAGAAGTGGCAGTTGAGAGGGGGAAGGGGCAGGGCTGCAGAGCTGGGCAGCCATTTGTATAGACGGCTTTCACTCTGTACTGCTCAGCGGGAACAACAGGATCATGGAGAGGAGAAAGTTCCAGAATCTCAGGTGTGGAAGCAGTGAGTAGGAAAAGAAGTCAGAGAGGTTGGCAGTCACCTGATTGTCAAGCCAGTAGCTGAATTCTGCTCTCATTGCAATGAAAAACCCTTGAAGGCTGATAGGCAGATGAGCATAAAGGTAAGGCACACTTTGAGGGATGAAATAAAGGAGGATTTATTGAGTGATGTTTCAGAGTCCTGTCTGTCATAGGTACACATAGTAAATGCTCAGTAAACTTTTTAAAGTGGAAAATAGAGGGCCAGAGAGATGGCTCAGAGGCTAAGAACACAGCTGCTCTTGCAGAGGACCTGGGTTTGGTTCCCAGCACCCATGTCACATGGCTCAAAACCACCTGTAACCTCAGCTGCAGAACTTTCTATGACCTCATCTGGCCTCTGGGAATACCTGCATACACATGGTGCACATACAGACAAGCAGGCAAACACACGTACTCATAAATAAAAAGAAAAAGTACCAAGATGAATGTTTTGTGTGTAGCAATCGTCTTCAAAAACACTGTTTAGAACTGAGTGTGGTGGCACATACCTGTAATTATAGCAGGAATCTTAGAAGGTCTTATTAATAAAATCAAACCTGGAGCCAAGTATTGGGGTGAATGCTGGAAGATCTGAGAAGCAGAGCAAGGCACAGCTACCTCACCTTGCCAGTTCCTCAGCTGATCCTATTTCCTCAGACTAGAAGCTTCTGAGTCCTCATCCAAATGGGTCTCAGCTGAACTATGCTGCTCCAAAGCCTGAAAGCTTAACCAGCCAAATGCTTAACCAGCCAAATGCTTCTAGTTTCTGGTCTCCACCCCTTATATATCTTTCTGTTTTTGCCACCACTCCCTGGGATTAAAGGGTCACTTCTTGGGATTAAAGGCATGTGTCACCATGCCTAGCTGTTCCAATGTGGCCTTGAACTCACAGAGATCCAGAGGGATTTCTGTCTCTGGAATGCTAGGATTAAAGGTGTGAGTGCCACCATTTTTTAGCCTCTGTATCTAGTGGCTGTTCTGTCTCTGACCCCAGATAAGTTTATTAGGGTGCACAATATTTTGGGGAACACAATACCACCACATGTAATCCTAGCACTTGGTCGGCTGAAGTGGGAGGATTCACAGAAGTTCAAGGCCAGTCTGTTCTTCATAGTGAGATCCTGTCTCAAAAACAGTGTTTCCTGCATGGCATGATGGTATACACCTGTAACTCTAGCACTCAGAAAGCTGAGGCTGGAGGATCAGGAGTTCAAGGCCACCCTCAATTACTTAATGAGCTAATGGCCAGCTTTAGGGAACATAAGATCCCATTTCCAAAAGCAACCCTCCAAAGCAAGGACAATTTAGTATAGTTTTGAGTATATAAAAACATACTTCTATATATATGATCTATAGATGAAATCTATAGTGTATAGACTATATATATATACACATATATGTATCATAGCATATTTGCTCTTTTGGAGTATGACTCTGATTGTGTCAAGAACACACAGTTCTGAACTCATGGCAACCAGAATATTGAAGAGCTCTACCTATTCCTAAGTCCCCTCACAGTCCTCTGCAGTCAGCCCTTCTGTGTGGTATTGTATTCCCCCAAATACTGTGCATGCTAATAAACTTATCTGGGGTCAGAGACAGAGCAGCTACAATATTAAACATAGAAGTTAGGCAGTGGTAGCACACACCTTTAATCCTAGCATTCCAGAGGCAGAAATCCATGTGTTCAAGGATACAGCTAAGCATGGTGACTCACGCCTTTAATCCCAGAAAGCAGCCTTTAATCCCAGGGAGTGGTGGTAGAAAGCAGAAAGGTTTATAAGGCGTGAGGACCAGAAACTAGAAGCATTTGGCTGGTTAAGCTTTCAGGCTTTGGAGCAACACAGTTCAGCTGAGATTCATTCTGGATGAGGACTCAGAGGCCTCCAGTCTGAGGAAACAGGACCAGCTGAGGAACTGGCAAGGTGAGATAGCTGTGGCTTGTTCTGTCTCTCTGACTATCCGCATTTCACCCCAACAACTGGCCCTGGGTTTGATTTTATTAATAAGACTCTCTAAGATTCATGCTACACTTCTGTCAGGACTAGACTATACCAGCCACTGACTTAGCCCTGCCTCTATGATTTTGCCTTTTCCACATTATGAGATAAACAAGATTGTGTGCTTTGTAGTGTTTTGCACCTTTGAAGTAATGTAACTCCTTTGAGCCCCACCATCTTGACATTCCCACTGGTTACAGCTGTCCCTTGTTCACAGATTTCACATTCATGGATTCCACCAACTACAACAAAAAATACTTGCAAATAATATGCATGTACACACAGATATCTTATTCTTGCCCTTGTCCTCCAGACTTTGTGAGCTAACTACCTACAGGACTGGTGCTTTGTATTAGCTATTATACGTAATCTAGAGTTAATGTGTGGTAATCCAGGACTATGTGCAATATGAAGACACTATGCTGTTTCATGTAAGAGAACAGAGAATCTCTTCATTCATGTATCCATGGTGGGAGAGAAGACTCTGTCATCAACCCTTTGTGGATAATAAGGGCAGTTGTGTTTTCTTTTTTGTTGCTTAATAGCATTCCAGGGTATGGATGTACCCACGGTCATTGGAATTTAATGGCATCTGATTGTTACCAGTTTAAGCAAATATGAATAAAAGTTCTGTCCACATTTGCAATAAGGATTTTGTATTAACAAGTTTTCATTTATCTCACTTAGGAAGAGCAGGGTCCTGGGTCATAGGGTGTGCTTGTATTTATTCTTATAAGAAATTGTCAAGCCCTTTCCTAGACAACTGTATCATTTAGTAGTCCCTCTAGGAGGAGAGTTTCACTTCTCCTTATTCTTGTCAGAACTTACCTGCTATGTCTTTTGTTCTGTGTTCTAATATGTTGGTACCTTACATCCCTTTAAGAGCATCACTATAGTTAGCAGAGCCGGTGAGCACATGCAAGAAGAGTACAATGTAGAATGGATTAGTTGTTTGTTTTTTTCCATCTATGCATTTTTTAAAATCCAAAGTATATGGCCTTAAAACATCATTGGTAGGGATTGGAAAGGTGGCTCACCAATGAAGAAAGCTTACTGCTTTTACAGAGGATCTGAGTTGAATTCCCAGCACTCACATTGGAAGAGCCATCTGTAACTCCAACTCTGGGAGCTCCAGTGCCCTTTTCTGGCTCCAAAGACACCAGCACTCACAAGTGTACATACTGACACCCACTTATACACAAAATGACATGTAAAAAATAAATTCTTTTAAAATCCTTGGCAAAACCTAAATAAAATAAGTTTAATTTAAATAAGTTTAAAATAAAAAAAATGTAAGTCACTAATCTTTGTTTTGAATCATTCACTGCTCGAGTCCTGGCAACTGTGAATCTTATTTTTATGTATTCAGTAGAAGTATCATAAAATGCTTCCCTTTAGAGAAACTCATGTGACTGTGTCTTCAAAGTGTCAGAGAATCCTAAGGGTTAATTAAGACTTTGTCCTGCTAACTAGAAAATGAACATCATGGTTGACTTTTGTTATGCATTTAGCAAAAGAAGACCGCCACTGCTTTACCCCTGATTTTTCCCAGTCAGTAGGAGCACCAGTGCGATCTTGTGACCTCAGTGACCTAGTCTTATTTGTTCTATGGATGGCTACTTTGGCCTTTCACATACATGGAGCTATGTGGGTGGAAATAGAGTTAAAAATCCTGCTGAAGAATTAGATCAGTAGACACTTGGTGGACACTAAGACCTATCCTGCCCATTGATGGGTATCCCACTGGTTTTTGTATCTAAGAATTTTTCTGTAGTAGATCTCTAGAAGGTTCTTCCTTCAGATCTGTGAGTGCCTATTCTCACTCAGTATCATCTTAAAATTGTTCCGTGAGGGTCCCAGAAGGCTGAGGAGATCAATTGCTCCTCATAGTTTTCTGGAGCATGCCCCATGATCCTGTTATCTACACTACTGCCTTGGTGGAATCCACACAGTTCTTGCTTCAATCCAGATGCAAGTCATCCTCTTTCTTCTCTTTCCATGGAGAAAATATTCTCTGTAGGAAGCAGGGATGCTAGCACAAAGTATCTAGAGCCTTCTAGGAGTTTATTCTTATTTCCTGAACAGATGCAATTGCTGTGGGCAATCACAAAGCTTAGTGCCTTCTTTATCCATTGTTCTTTGGGAGGACTCTTGGACACCACTGCCCTGTGTAAGGCTTGATACTCCTCTGCTTGTTAGTTATCAAGACTGTTGTGTTCACAGTTGATTTTGTAAGATGACTTAAAATTCTTCCTGTGTTCAGCTGATTTGTCCCTCTTTCCAGACGGTGGAAAAACAAGGTGGGGGCTCTCTTTCCCCATGTGCTTGGTAGAGCTGGAATGCAGGCCAGGCAAGCAGCAGCTTCATGAATCTTTGTTTGTTGTTTTCTGTTCACAGATTTTATTCTTCACCGTACAGTCTCGCGACCAACCGCATGATCCCACAGACATCTATCACGCCATTCATTGCCGCCTCCCCTGTCTCCACGTACCAGGTAGGTCTGTTCCCCTGCACCTCACCAGAGACCTTCCTTGCCAGTCCTGTGCTACTGAGAGCCCAAAGGGGTATGGGAGAATTAAAAGAAAAATCTGTGGCCCACGTGGTAGCCACGCCTTAATATGATACTGTTCCTGTTATTAGTGTAGGCTTCCTGGCTTCCCAGGCTTTCTTTGCATTAGTTCACTAAATAATCAAACCTCACATGCCTTGCACTCTTCCTGCCTAGCTCAGCATGGCTCCTTCCATGCTGGGAAATGAACCTGCCTGCTGTCTGCTGTCTTCATTGCCCACGTTCCACAGTGGATCTTCTCTAGCAGCATTTCTGTAGGGATCCCTTACTCCAGGGTGGTGTGCCACTGTCATCTCAGTTTTTTGTCACAGTTGTCCTGGCAAAGGTGCCCTGTTAGATGTTAGATGAGACCTCCCGATAGGGAAGAGAATCAAAGTGGTCAAACATGCTTCTTCTTTCTGCCCTTTACCTCATTTCTGATTCCTAGAAAGATGAGACTTTGGGGGTCCCATGTGTGGAAATTTGGGGCATCTGAGACTCACTGTGTGTCCTAAACTAGGTGTTCTAGCCAGTAGTTCCAAGTCCTAAGGTGGATTGAAATAGTCACATGCCTGCCGCGAAACCCACTCCTTCTCGTGTTCTTGTGAGCCACCTCCCAGCTAAGCCAGTCACTCCATTCTGTACCTGCTGTGACTCATCGCTCTTCTTCCAGTGCTCATCAGAAAATGCCTGGAAATGCTCCAGATGGAGAGAATGCGAACAGGGCCAGAGTGAGGAGGTGCAAGTGCGTGGACCTGTGATTTCTCTGCAGTAGGCAAAACGCGTGTGGGTGGGTGTTTCAGAGTGGGCAGCAAGCTAGTGTTGCCTATTGCTACTAATCCAGTGGCATTTCCCTGGCTTAGTCACTCCATACATTTTCCAGGATGCCCCCTCCGTCAGAGCGTCAGCTGAAGTTTATACGCATTTTCCCCTAACCAGAGTCCCCTAGAGGCACACCATTCCTTTTCTCCACTCAAACTCTTGAAACAAGTTCCCCCACGCCGATGGGGTAGATTTTTGTTTATATTGCATGAGGTGTTTCTAGAGTGGCTGACTTCTTAATTGCCATCTCTTGGGGCCCATGAGGTTGTGTGCAGGTGTGTTTCAGCTTTGTTCTTCCTTTAGCTCGTGCGTGCTTGTGTGTGTGTGTGTGTGTGTGTGTGTGTGTGTGTGTGTTGTCTTTTTTGCTAATCTCGGCCTCTGCTGGAGCCAAGACCACCCACTGAGCCACAGCATGGAATACTTAGGTGACATGAATAAAATATCCACAGAAAAGTGACTGTTGTCTCCCAAACAAGAGATTACAGCAATTTCCCACATTGTTAATTCTTACTTTGCACCACTTTAAAAGAAAGTCTGAAGTATATTGGCAAATTTGGGGATGAGAATATATTGCAAAGTAAAATCTCCCTGGCTTTCTATGTGATGATCCACTGACACACTTTCTCATTCAGGTGACACATGACACATTTGTGAAGAGCTGGTGTCTGTCATGCACATTTTTATCCACAATACCAATTACTGTGAGAGAATAATATCACAAGCGTGTTTAAGTTGGCCTTAACCTGGAGCATTCCCCCACACTCTGTTGTATTTCTTTCTGACACTACCTTTGCTGCTTGGCTAGCTCTCAGATGGGGTCGCCTGAGCATGTGAAGCTGCTGTTGGTAATGGAACAGATGAGTCTTAGCAGTCAACCTTGGCCTCCTTCAGTGTCTCCCTGGATGTCCCTGGGAGCTGACCTACAGATAGTCTTTGGGGCTTTTTATGACTTTAGTCTTCAACTCTGACTACGAAGTAAGGTTTCAGGGTTCGGCTGTGAGGGCTGGAGAAGCGGCTCAGTCAGCAAAATGCTTACAATCCCCAAACCCCCAGAAAAAGCAGGTACAGTGGTACAAATCTGTAATCTCAACTAAGGAGGCAGAGACAGGCAGGTCTTGGGACTCACTGGCCAGTCAGCTTAGCTTACTTGGAAAGTTCCAAGCTAGTGAGAGGCTCTGTCTCAAAAATACAAGGTAAATTTTACCTTATGAATGACACCTGAGGTTGTCCTTTGGCTCTGCACACAAACTTACAAATGTGTGCACGTGCACACACACACATGCATGCATGCACACGCACATGCACACACACACACACACACACACACACACACACACACACACACACTGCCTGACCTGTGTGGGCATTGCAGCCACCTAGATGGGGAATTGCTAAATTAATTAGGGCCAAGCATTCCTGTCTCCACTTCTATGACACAGTGCAATGCCACCAAACACAAGAAGCGAGTTGCCTCTGTGATTGCCTTGTCCTAATGAATGCTGTTTGATGCATAGGTCCAGAGTACTTCATGGACGCCTCATCTGCCATACATTATGCAACCAACAGTAAGTGTTCTCAGTCACCTGAGGCTCAATATTTCTATTATCCAAGTGCAAGCTTTTGTGATGCATAGTGGCTTTGGGGTGGAGCTTTGTTCATATACTGGAACTCTTTCAGACATCCACTTTCTCCAGAAGCAGAGCAGCCACTGGAGAGGGCACAGAAGTATGTGCCATAGGCAGTTAGATACAGGGGTGGAGACAGAGGCAAGAAACAGATTTGTATGAAAGAGGACTTCTGCTTCAGAGAGAAACTCAGACCTGTTGACAATTAAGCCTGAAATATGAAGAAAAGCTCTTTGGGTCCCATTCTATTTGTCATGTTCTCTTTACTCCTGATGTGGTGTGATAGGCTCTGGGGACATTTTGGACTATTATGGCCAAGTACAGACTCAATGAAATGCATTTGTAATACCTAGGAAGAAAAGATGATGCATGGACAGCAAAGTGGGTAGATTTTTTATGTTAATGTCTATTTGCCATTCTATTCTTTCCTGGGGTGAGGTAGTTTCTTTCAGAACATTCCAAGTACTTTCTGCTTGCTGGATTTCCCATTTGTGGTTCCTGTCCTCAGTCCCAGTGAGAAGTACTACAGGAGAGCCTGGAATGCAGCAAATGATTCCTTTGATCTTGGTTTTGTTTTGCAGTTTTTATAGCTCTATAGGAGAAGAAGGAAGGAGGGTGGAAAGAAGGAAAGAAAGGAGAGAGAGAAAGAGAGAGACAGAGACAGAGACAGAGAGAGAAAGAGGGGATTTCAAAAGCATCACACTCGTTAGAGTATGAGCGAGGGGAGTTGTGTTGTGTGACAGGTGTTTGGGTTTCCTTTTCTATCACTTAACAGTGCTTTGGCAGGGGAAGAAACCATAAGTGGCAGGGAATATATAATCTGACCATCATAAACATTATCCTCATTATAGAATTTTAGCCTTTTAGATATCTCATTTACATAAAGCAGCCATAGTAAAGACCATTAAATGTGCACGCGCGCGCACACACACACACACACACACACACACACACACACACCCCTCACACGTGCAAATTTAATGGACTCAAAGGATCAGAGAATATGTTTTTCAAATTTACAAGTTGCCATTTTATCTTTTTAAAAAGTAACTTTTCATATTGTCTCTAACATTTCAATAGTTTTCTTTTTATTTACATACTTCAGTGTATACATATCTTACCAACACAGAAGTTGTGGCTAGATTTTGAAAGTCCCTCTATTTTCCCTTATTTATACATTTTGGGTCCTTCCTGAGTTCATCTCACCTGTGTTCTATAAATTACACCAATATGTCCAATACAGAGCAAAAATCCTGGCTCTCCCTCCAATCATGAGGTAAAATTCAGCATGTTCTGCCAAGGCACTATATAGCTGAGCAGAGAAAAAGCCAGCACAGACAGAATACAGAATGCCTGGCAAGCTCTGGAGATGAGACTGTCCAGCAGGAACCAATAACCTTCTAAAAAAATAATAGTGTGCTCACCTACAGAGTAATAATGCTTGTGGTCTCTCTCTGAGGTAAGCACCATCACCTTGTGGCCAAAAGGAATGCACATCTGGAAGAACTCTAAGCAATTTTCCAGATGTCATAGATGAATATCCAGTTCTTCTAGAACTCCCAAAACAGGGATATAGGGAGGGAAGGGAAGAAGGACAGACAGATAGGGGCAGGTTATGTAGATCTTTACTTCAACTGGAACTGAGGACTCTGGTCAAAGCATTCTGATTCCTCCTCCTCTACCCCAAAATATCTTCAGCTCTGTTTACATGTGTGTTTATAGCATATATTTTTCCTCAAATAGTAGATGTGTGTGTGTGTGTGTGTGTGTGTGTGTGTGTGTGTGTGTGTGTGTATTTTAATGTGTCTCTTTGGATTTTGCTAGCTGTGGCTTCTGGTCAATGATACCACATCACTTCCCATGACTGAGCTATGTATCATGGTTGGGCTTGGCCTCTAAGGCTAACATGTGAGGTCTATGGCTTCAGTGGTTTCCTGGACAAAGGATTGCCTGGGCCACCCACCACTTTGTTTTCTGAAAATGAGCTAAACAGTGTCATGGCAACACAGCGTTTGTGTCCTCAGTCTCCCCTCCCCGCCCAACAGGCTTGCTGATTGTTTATACTGTCTAAGGAACTTTATCAACTAGCCTGAGATCTTCATCAAGGCGAAAGTTAAACTGCTCTCTCTCTCTCTCTCTCTCTCTCTCTCTCTCTCTCTCTCTCTCTCTCTCTGATACTAAAATGTAAATATACTTCAGCTATCTGAGGCCAAGAAACAGACTAACTGGAGCTGGCAAGACTGAGCAAGTTAATGACCTATTGTGTCGATTCTTGGCTGGGATTATTGAGCTGGGAAATCGTTCTAGCTTATGAGGAGTTGAGCAACAGCTTAAACTTTCCTTGTCCTCACACAAATATAGTAATCTCTGAATAATTATGGATTTTGTGCATTAAATGAAATATAGTACCAATGCTCTGAAATGTCTTGACAAACAGCAAATTCTCAACAAATGATTCAGTTCAATTATTGAATTGAATAATTGAATAATTCAGTTATTGAATTGAAATAAATAGATGTTTAATCCTATTTTAAGTAATATCATTTGTAGAAAATGGATGTTTATATAGAAATAAACCTAAGAATAACAGAGTCAACCTTTTTCAAACACATTTGGGGAGTACTTAAATTCCTTGCCTGTAAGTTCAGTGAAGATACCATGTTTAGCCATAAACATATAAAATTATTGATATCAGTACTTACTACATTTCCTAATTAAACAATTTAATATCTAATTCTTTTTTTTTTCTTTTTTTTTTTTTTTTTGGTTTTTCGAGACAGGGTTTCTCTGTGTAGCTTTGCGCCTTTCCTGGAACTCGCTTTGGAGACCAGGCTGGCCTCGAACTCACAGAAATCCGCCTGGCTCTGCCTCCCGAGTGCTGGGATTAAAGGCGTGCGCCACCACCGCCCGGCTAATATCTAATTCTTAAAGATAATAGCTATTAAGTATATTTTTATCACTAAATGGAGCTTGATTAACAAGTATGTTCATATTGTCAATATCCATATCTCAAATATCTAATTCCAGTTATTTTCAATTTCCCTCCTTGTCCTGGTTAGCTTTAAATGTCAATTTGAAACAGCCTGAAGTCATCTGAAAAGAGTCCCAGTTGAGTAATTGTCTGTATTAGATTGGTATATGGGCATGTGTGTGAGGAATTTGTCTCCATTGATAAGTGATGCAGGAGGACCCAGTCCACTATGGGTGATACCATTCCCTGGGCTGGGCTGTATAAGGAAACCAGCAGACATGAGGTGGAGCAAGCCATAGAGTGAGCCAGAAAACTCTTCCTACACAGTTTCTACTCTGGCTTCCTTAAGTGGTGGATTGTTGGTGAAATTATTAAGGCCACTCCACGTAGTTAAAAGGAGATTTATTTAATGGCGTAACTTACAAATTAAGGGATAGGTAGGTCGCGGGGTCTGGGGAAGGTGTATCACAGTCCAGCGGTGTTCTCTGGAGCTCTCCTCTGTCTACCTCCACCATCCAGCGTCCTGGAACCAAGAGAGCGTTCGCAGATCCGGATCTCGGGTTCCCAGGCGCCTCCCTTGGCCCCGCCTTGTAGGCGTGACAGTTGCCGAAGTCTCAATGGGGGTTGGAACTTCCAGAACAAAGCTGGAATGGCTACCCACTACAGTGGATTGTGACACAGAAGTGCAAGATAAATAAACCCTTCCCTCCCCTGAACTGCTTTTGGTTGTGTTTGTCATAGTAACAGAAGGAAACCAGATCATACCTCTATGACATATTCTGTCCCTATCTTTATCCAATCTTGTGTGTGAGCCTCTTTGTAGTGGTGGCTCCTCACATTGCCAGGCTTGTGTGCTGACTCCTAAGTGGGCACCAGATTCTTCATCCTGACCCAGCGTTCTTGAGGTTTGTTTTGGAGGACCCTGTGTTCTCAAAAAGGATAGTAATTGAAAACAGAATAGTGCTTCTGTGAAGTCTTGAAGCATTAAAGTCGAACCCAGTGCCCTGGGCCTTTTTGCCTGAATGCATGAATGGTTAAGTCAGAGCAGTAGTGATTGGTAAGTGAGAAATAAATATTTGGAGAAAGGGGTGGGGCTTGAGTGAGAGGAGAAAAAAACATACAGCTGTGTGCTACTGTCACATGTATGACAAGAAGCACCTCAAGACTGGGGAGAAAGGCTTCTTCTGGCAACTGGAGGAGGGAGGCCTCTTCTGGTTACTTGAGCGGGGAGGCCTTCTTCTAGCAATTTGAGCTTGGAAGGCTTTCTTCTGGCAACTTGGTGGGAGAAGGCTTTCAGGGTTAAAGAGATACAGTGGATCCTGATGGGGAAGTTAGGGCACTGTGAAAAGTTCTCAGGTGTGAGATGAACATAGCTTTCTCACATGCCATCTAATCAGAAAGCAGAGGAGCAGAATGTGAGTGCCTAGCTGGCTTCCTTCTTTATCCTTTTTTGTTCTCTCTGAGATCCCATTCCATAGGAAGGCACAAGTAATATTTATGGGGTGATGTTCTCCCCTAAGTTATTCCTCTCAGGAAATGCCCTCACAAATGCATTCAACATGAGCTTCACCAAGTCCGAGGCATTTCGAAAACTAATCAATTTGACAATCCACCTTAGTGATTACAACAACTTCCCACAGCCTGCTGTTCCAGGTTGCTTGCCTTCAGACTCTTAACTGTCTAAGCAGTGTACCCTTTTACTAACTTGGAACCAATGATTCTGGGGAGATGGATGAAAGTCTTCTCTCGTGGGTCATAGCCAGTGTTCTGGTGTTTGTACAAGGGAACAGTTCACAGTTCACTGTAACTGGATCTGGAGACCTCACTGGATCATCTGGAATGTTGTCAGATCCCTCTTAGGGAAGATGACTGTGTCTATTTGGCCTGGTTGCTGTAAACTAAGAGAAAATCCAAGGTGAGAGGACTGTTGCACATTTGACTGTGAGTGACTTTTCACCAGGTTGAGTTGTCTCTGCTTCTCAGTCCAGGGCTCTCAACTGTTCTTGGCTGTTCTCTGAGAGCTCAGCATCACACCACCAGGCTGATGGATGGTACAACACACCTGCTCTGCAGAGCAGCACAAGTGATGGGAATGACACATGAGTGCACGGTGGACAGCTTTGTATTCCAGTGTGTGCATGCCTTCTTACATCAATACTCCTGACCAGGAGAGCAAATCAATGACAGTTCCCAAGAGAAAGCAAGTCCCTTGCCTTCAGCTCTGATTAGCTCCTTTGAGTCTTCACGCAGTTAGTGTTACTTCATATCAAGGAGAAAGGTCACCTTTTTTGTTTCTACTTAATTATAATTTGGTTATCTAATTACAACTATGTAAGAAGTGTGAGGTGTCCTTGCTGCAGCTCCGACTGTTCTATTACCATGCTGGCTAAATGGTCCTTTTTATGATGAGCAAACCCCGTGTCTAGAGCAAAAGAGCAAATGGCAACTTTCTTTTGACAACAAGGCTATTTCAGAAAGCCAAAATACTGAATTTGAGTTGTTTGCCTAAATAGAGGTAAGAGCTAAGCTCTCCTTTCAGGGGCTGTGACTTTTCAATTTCTAGGGGTGTTTTCTGACAAAGCATAGCCCCAGATTTGAAAGGAACATTGCATTTGTGTTCCAAAAGCACTGTTTGGGGGCAATTTCTCTTCTATTCCAACACTTGAACAGAACAAACCATCAAAACTTCATGTTTTCATTACTCAAGTGTCAGAGTGAGATGTTTTGAGTATCTGCAGAAATAACCTGGTCATAAAAATACACATAGTCACAAGAAATAGTTCCCAACCTAATAATAACTAACTCCTTAACTATATGTTACTGCTTCTGGCCGAACAGAATCCTTGGTGATGGACGCAGTCTAGTGACAGCCGTCTTCGCTGTGCTGTGTCCTCTTACTCTACCTCTAGAGTGAAGGAACCATGAAGAAGGCTCTTTCCATGGTAGAACACATACCGTCTCTACTGTAAACACACAACTGGCTTTGCTGCTGTTGGTCAGAACTCTGAAATTCTTTCTAGAGCACTTTTTCAAAAAGAGCCTTAGGTGATACAGGTAAACACAACCATATGAAGTCTACACTTCACTCTTGTATAGAGTGTGAAAGAATTTGCAACTAGGATTCCTTCATACACAGAGTCTCTGTAGAAGTAAACATTGTGTTTTGTGTGATCAAAGAATGATCTGTGATAGCCATACTTTTGATTGTGAATGGTTGGTTTTATTAAATATAGGGCAAGCCAAAGTAAAAAAAAAATAAGAGATAGATAGATAGATAGATAGATAGATAGATAGATAGATAGATAGGTAGGTAGCAAAACATCACTAAATCCAGCACTCACAACATCTAGCTGGGAAAACTGGCTGGGCAAGTCCCTTTAAGGCAGACATCTAGAGTCTAAGGCCAAGCAGAGTGCCCCCTTGAGTGGGGAGCATGGCAGCAGACTGGCACATAGGTACTGGCACTGTAGCAGAAAGCTTACATTTTAGGACAAAAATCACAAGGTAGAACAAAAGCTAACTTGGAATGGTCTGGATTTCCAAACCTACTGCCAGTGGCACACCTCCACCAACAAGGCCAGGCCTTCTAATCCTTCCCAAACAGTTTCACCAGTGGGGACCAAGCATTCAAACAGATGAGCTTAAGGGAGCCAATCTCATGATTTTCCAGGCTGAAAATCCAAGATAGGCAGCAATGTCTATTTAGCCCTCTGTTTTCTTCATCCTGGCTGATGGCATCAGAAAGCTCCAGAGAGCCCCTCCACCTCGAGTTTAACCTATGCATTTAACAATCCATTTCCCAGCTTCTTTCAAATGGCCCTCTTGTTCATTAACATCATAGGAAAACGATTATTAAGTGTTTTTTGTCTCTAATCAGCTGTAGATGTTGGATTTGATCCAAAATCTTTTGAGAAATTGGTTTTACCCCTTTCCTTTTTGCCAACTTAACTTTAATTACATATTTTATAATTGTGTAATTTTTAATTTATTTCTTGCACTAAAAGATCTGCCATGAACTGCGTTTTATCAGAATATAAACTTCTTTAATACATATTTCTAATTCTACCCATTAATACTTTATTCATTATCTGGCGTCAGATTCTATTATTGGGATTAATGGATGCTATACTGTTTTACACATCCTTATTTTAATAAAGTTTCAGTATCACAATTGCAAAGCCTTCATGAATATAATCTGAAACAGTTATTTGTTCCCTAAATTCTGGAAAAAAATGTAAAGTTGTATAGAAGTGTCTGTTTTTGAGAATTTAAAATAACTCACATGAATACCATCTTAGCTTTTGGAAACAGATGTACATATTCTGTCAAGCTTCATTTTTAAAAATAATTGATGACTTCTGTCTAATTCACAGAAAACTCAAATACATAGCTCACTTACTTCCTGAGTTTTACAAACAGTCCAGATTGTCACATTGTTAACAGTCAGTCTTGCAGGCAGCCCTAACTGAATACACTGGATCGCGGAATAAAGATATGGACGTAGAAGGGAGTGGGTAATGAAGAAGGCGAAAGGGATTAGAGAAGACAGTAAAGGACAAATAATAAAAGTACATTATACATACCTGTATATATACAGATATGAAATAATCAATTAAGAGAGAATAACAGAGGATTTGAAATAATGTATAAACAAAAACAATTGGTAGTTGTAGATAAATACTTTATATTTTTTTAAAAAAAATCATGGCGTTGTTTTTAGTAACTTTATTGTGATAAAATACGAGGAACATTTCCCCCAAGTTTTCCTTCATTCAGTCAGTCTTTCTCTCCTTGAGGTCTCACCTGTGATGGCCATTACTTTCCATGCTTTTCATGTTACCCAATTCAAGGGCTTAGGTTCAATGAAAAGATCAACAGTTTAAAATACTGTAGCACCAGATATATGTGGAATGTCTCCTCATATTAAAAACTGAGGAAAGTTGATAAAAAAAAATCATCCAATCATCTTCTCTCAAGATGCATAGTTCTATCATATAGAAAATTTACATGCATTTAAGATGATTTAATTAAAATACATAGTTGGAAAATGCCTAATATTTAGCAATTATATGGAGAAGAGGGGAGCATCTTTGAGAGCAGAGAAGAAAAAGAAATGAATGTGATCTGATGGGTATGGTGTCTATAAGTGTTAAAAAATAAGGTGTGCTAAGGGAAAATAATATACAAAAGTATGGGGAGAGGATCCCAAGGAATTTTATTGATCTTGATTCAGTCAGATGTTTGCTCTGGAATAAGGGAAGGATTTGCGTGGAAACAAATTCTGGTCTGTGGGAATGAAACTTTTATTTAGCCAATTTTGACAGACTGTGACACTTTAAAAAAGATGTTTATGTTTATTATTTTATGTATATGAGTGTTTTGCCTGCATGAGTTTATGTGTACCATGTGCATGCAGTACTCACAGAGGCCAGAAGAGGGAGTAGAATCCTCTGGCACTGGAGTTACAGATGACTGTGAGCTGCCATGTGGATGCTGGGAGCTGAATTCACATTCTTTGCAAGAGAAGCCAGTGCTCTTAACCACTCAGCCATCTCTCCAGTACCTCTGACCTCATTTTTATTAGTTTGGAAACACCAGTGCTATTGCCTAGAATTTTTTAGGTACATTTCATAAAATAGTAACATGAATTATAAATCATTTCACTGAACTCTGTGAAAACATTATAAATTCCAGTAGTGTAATATATAAATCAATCACAAGTGGAGAAAAAAATAACTTTTTTGCATCAGGAAAAAGCCATTATTCAAAGTCGCTGTACATAAAATAACTTTATACCATAAAGATGTTTCTGTTGGGAACCTCCACCTTCTAAATTCCTCCCCTGAAGGCATCTTGGAGAACACATGTGGAGAACAGCACAAGGGCATCTAAAAGTTTCAGTGACTCTAGAATCTTTTGCAATCTCAAAACATGCTTTAGCACTTTTTGATATAATTCTCAGACACACTTGGAAATGGTAGTACACACCTGTCATCTCAGCACTCAGGAGCAGAAGCAAGAGGACCATACTTTCAAGACCAACCTGTGCTATGACAGGAGCTCTTGTCTCAAAAATCCAAGGGCTTTGGGCGTGGTCAGAGGGTAAAGCACGTGCCTAGCACAGGGAAGGCCCTGAGTTTGATCTGCAGCATCTCAGCACGAATGTTGAACTATTCCAGATGCTTCCATCTCTAACTGGTCATAATATTGAAGTATTTCATTTTTGATGCTATGGAAATTGGTCATTGTACATGTCTGTCATTCTCTGCATCTCTATATTATTTCATTAGGTGTCTTAAATATGATACAGCAGCTCAAAGCATACTCTATTACATTTTTATAACATTAGACAGCGTTCTGGACATATGAGTGAATGACTCAGACAAAATTTCAATCATGACATGATTCCTGCATATCCTTAAATAGTACTCTGCACTACTTCATCATCGACAAACCAAAGTGTCACCACCTAGCCTGTTCCTCCTTAAAGGTATCAGCATTGCTTCCTTAACAGCTAGTTAACATTCAACATAACTAATACACATGCTAACTGACCTTCTATGAACACCTCACTTCCTAAAGAATGCAAAAATAGAACTTAAAAGATATCCATGCCAGACTCCCCAGAAAACAACAGGCTACCAGGGCAACACAACTGTGTAGAGATAGGGGCAAATACTTCATTTTACACATGATGCCAGGCAACCAAAGCTACTAACGGAGGCACTAAAGGGCTGAGAATGAGGCTCAGGGAGACTCTGAACATGTTCTCTCATAGCATAGTGGGGTGAAATGTTCTCTCACATCTAAGTGCCTGTCTATTATGTGGACTTTGAACATTCATTAAACAGGTGCTCATAAATGAGTTCAATTTGTTAGGGCAACCCTAAATCCTAACTTTTAATATGCTGTTCTCATTTTCTTGTCCCTTAGAACATTGTTGGGATGGATTTTGTTTCTGAAAAGCTTGATTGGTACTGTATTAGCCTTGGGGAACTTGGGGAACCTGGTGCTTAGGTGCTCAGTCTGTAGGTCAGGGTCTTCGTTAATGATGTTGACTTGGCAGGGGCGGTGTGTGTGTGTGTGTGTGTGTGTGTGTGTGTGTGTGTGTGTGTGCAATAGGTCAGCCAATTAGTGTATACCAGGGAAGAGGTGGCTACAGATTAGGCAAAGTCCTCAGGTTCATAATACAATATGCTAATTGCTTTCCATTTGCAGGTCTGTATTCATTGCTTTTTCTTGTCTCTCATCTCTGTCCTGTTTGCTGAGAATCTGGCAAGTCTGAAAGATTTTAGCATTTCATGGCATTGATGGAGATGTTTGAACATCATGGTCAAAGACTGTAGAGAGGGAAGATGGCATCTCACCCAGTCTCTTTCCTACCTTCCCTTTTCCTAGCTAGCAGATATGATGTCTATAGGACACAGCTACCTTTGTTTTCACAATAAGGCAGGATAATACTTAAGTTGAAGAAAAGAACCAAGTTGAAAGAGTTTATGTATGTCATTTTAAAACATGTTTAGATTTTCTGATTCTTGTGGGACCTAACTTTCTATTGGAAAGCCTCCATTAATTAATTAATTGCTTGATTGGCTTGTGCCAAGATGGCTTTGAACACAAAAGAGGAGATCTTTCCTTTCCAGACCCAAGATGAGTGAGTAACAAGGGCTTCTCCATCACCTCCTCTCCGGTTATTTACCACTAGAGATGCATTACAACAGCTGAACTAGTTGACTGCATGGTATGTAAAGCTATAATCTCAGCACCCAGGAGGAAGAGCTGAAGAACAAGGCATTGAAATCTAACCAGAGCCCCCTAGTGAGAACCACTCAAAAAACAAAGAAACAGAAACACAGAAGGAAACCAGGAATACAATCTAAACTAAGGAAAAAGTGTTCATAGTGTTCATAGTGGAGGAAATCAAGTTGTTAACATTTAAAATATATGTTTCTACAATGGGGCATTTAAATGTTGTCTTAAATTTTCTGAAACCAAAGTAGAAATAGGGGAAGTAAGAAAAGGAGTGAGCAAAGAAATATGAAAGAAAGGAAAGGAAAAAAAGGAAGAATGGGAAGAAGGAAATACTGTTTCACTCTCTAGTGAAAGAGATGTGGCCAGAGAAGGGATTTTGTTTCTAGTACCCCATTCTAGACTAATAGTTCATGATGATCTAATCCCATCTCTCAGGGCAATACCTCAAACAATAGATACTGTGCTGTGTTTGCTTTCTATCACTGTGGAAACCCATTTACAGGAGGAAGCATTTATTAAGGCTCAGCTCATAGTCTCAGAGGACTCAGTCCAGGGGCTGAGTGGGTGTTGTTTCTGTGCCTATGTGTGATGAGGCACACTTGGTGGGAAAGTGGTAATAAAGCAAGTAAGCTCACCACATGATGGATAGGAGACAAAGAGGAAAGGAGGGAGAGGGAGAGGAAAGGGCCACTGGTAAAATGCCCTTCAAGAGTGTGATGGTTAGCTTTGTCATCATGACACAATCTAGAATCTCAGCGAGACTAAACTAAACCAGGTTGGCATATGAGTATGTCTGTGGGGGTTTGTCTCCATCATATTCATTGATATGGGGAGACAGAGACTGATGACATTATCCCCTGCATGTGGGTCTGGGACTGTATGAGAGAGGAGGGAGAGAGCAGAGCTGTAGGCAGGCAGGCATTCCTCCCTCTCTGCGCTGGACTGTGAATGTGAGGTGGTAGCTCACTGCTTTGAGTGCCTGTCTTGACCTCCCCACATTGATGGCTGGAACTTGCAGCTGGGGGATGAAATAGCCATTCTTCCTCTAAGTTGCTCCTGTCAGAGTATTTAGTCATGGCAGTAGGAAAGAAAATAAGATAAAGAGCATGTTCCCAGTGACCTCCACAAGTGTTCTTACTTCTGAGTATGCCACCACCTTAGGCCTGGGTGTCACCACATGAGACTTTGAATACCACTCTGGATCTAATCTATAGTGTCTAGAAAGAGACATTTTCTTATATGGAAAAGATTTCTTCTTTAGGTACACCATCTCTCCTGGTTTACTGTGAGGTAAGAATGACACCAAATGCAACTGACTTCATTTGTGTTTCCAGTTTCCTTAAACAAGACTCCATTACACTTATGCCACCTGACATAGGATCACACAGGTCAAGGCTACTTACCTTCTCAGAAGAAGCCAGATGACACTGTGAAGGCAATACAGACCCCATCTAAGGGAAGGGCCACCATCTTACACCACCTGCTGTACTCAGTTCCAGAAAGGACCTCAGGAATGTGCCATGACAACTCCAACAGTATGCTCCTACAGACATTCTGTCTATGTTTTATGGCCCTTGAAGATATCCAGATAATCCTGCTGAGCAGTCCAGATAATCCTGCTGAGCAAGTTGTGGTTCTTCATCAAAAGTCTAACCCAATGGTTTCAAAAAAATCACCTTGCCCTATATCCCTTCTACCCAATCCCAAGTTGCCAGAGCATGTAATTCCTGGCTTACAGTTTTTCCTTATAAAAACTCTCTACCCCTGGGACTGCTGCCACTGCCATGTTTTCCTCCATCTACTTGGTGGTGGCCCAGGTTGAACCTGACAATAAAAAGACCCTTATGTGCTTGCATCAGAAACTGGCTCCTTGATGGTCTCTATGAATTTCGTGAAATGGGTACAACACCAGCATTTTCCTAAAGAAATGTGCTTGGTGCTTTTAGCCTCAACAAGTATTTGTTGAGATTTTGCAATGTTGTGCTTAAGATCTTCGCCTAAAATTTCGTGTCAGGGTGAAGCCATTATTGGTTCATGGCTCATGAAGTCTATGTGACTTTTGGCACCCTTAGAGCTGGTGTGCGTATCCAAGCGATTCAGGGCAAAGTGTACTCCCTAGGAGCAAGCAGAAGTGATAAGACAGAATTATTGGCTATAGGCTGTAAGAATGCTAGAGTGTCTGCACAGATTGATGACATCACTTTAGCTTTAGCTGGTGTCAACCCATCCTTCTTGATAGTAATTACCCCAAGGTCTATTGACTGTGAAGCTGCACTTGAGAGAACCGACAGCCTTCTCTGGTTTCAGTGTGAAATGTCCTGCAGTATGTGGAATTTCCTGTGTAGCACATGTTTTGCATGCCAGTTCTCCAGGCTCTGCTGCTCTTTGGGAAGACTGAAACCTTTAAGAGGTGGAGCCTTGCTGGAAAAGGTGGGTGAGTTGTGGCAGGCCTTGAGGTTTGATAGCCCCACTTCCTGCATGCCTGGTCAATCTACGTGCCTCTCTCTCCCACTGCTGTGCCTTCTCCACAATGGTGGATTGTGTCCCTTCTTAAATTCTAAGTTAAACTAAGCTCTTCTTCCTTTCAGTTACTTTTGTTGGGTATTTGGTCACAGTGATGAGAAAAGTAATTCATATGGAGCCAAATCACCTCATCAGCAGAGAAGAAAAACGTAGCTTTCTGCTGACTTTGTCTAGAAGACATGCATGAAATTGATTGACATCACACTATATATTTAATATTTTTTAAATGAGGATGACGGGTCTGGAAAGAAGGCTCAGTGGTTAAGAACATGTGCTGTTCTTCTAGAAGATCTGAGTTGGATTTCTGTCATCCATTAAACAGGTAGTTTACAACCATGTGTAACTTCAGCTCCAGGAGATCTGATGCCCCTTCTGGCCACTATGGACTCATGGGCATGGATCCACACAAATATACATAATTAAAGTAAATCTTCGAAAAACAAGGAGTGTTAGGGGGTGAGAAATCTGAGAGCAGATGCTGTGGAGGAAGATGTATCCATATAGTCATGTTAAAAAGAGCAAGGCAATTTTGCAATGTAACTCTCACTTAGCACAGAGGTAAGAAGCCTAATCATCAACTGGGCCCTAAATGATAATTTTTTTTCTGTTTGGGCAGCTGGAGAGATTGCATGGCAATTAAGAGTGCTTGCTCCTCCTACAGAGAACCCAGAATCAGTTCCTGGCATTTCCATCAGGCAGTCACTAAGGGCCTGTAACTCTAGTTCCAGGGGATCTCTGACACCTTCCGCAGGCCTCTTGGGGCACCCACATACCTGTGTGCATGCCTTCCCGACACACTGTAATAAAAGTAAAACCTTTAAAAACACAACCCCTCTATTCAGAAGAACTTTTACCAAGAGATAATTTTGAATGTCTTTTCATCAATACACATTATAGCTAGTTCTGCATAACAATGTTTTATATTAAAAACCAATTCTGACTTTCTTATCAAGACTTTCATCTTCTAAGTCCTAGATCTCATAAGCACTTGCAATCAATAACTAAAAAAGTCATTAAGATGCCCACTTTATGTTATGTGCTATTAATAAGCATCCCTAAGAGCACATCTCAGGATAATCTCTTCAACTTTCTGAGATGTGTGCATGGAATCTAGTTCAAAGGAAAGTTTAGATTAAAGGTGTCAGATTAGAAGCAGCTCCATGTAACGCCGGGATGGAGAAAACACAGAGAAACAAAAGGTCAACTTGATATGGAAGAAGGACAGAGCATTAACACTCACCATGGGGTCAGAAGACAGTGATGGAGTCTGGTGGACAAGAAGCACTGGCCGAGGAGCTGTCAGGTTCTGTCAGGTTCCCCAGACAATATGAGAGAGACTGAAGAGTTTTGCTTAAAGTAAGCCAGATATCACTGGTTTAAGAAAAGAGAGAGGCTGGCAGTCAGATCTTGTCCTGGCCTAGGACATGTCCATACTTCTCATAAGACTTATATGCAGTTGAGGTATCCGATATGCCCGTAACTCCCGTATGACAAGTCAACATCGAGAAGAATCCATTTGGGCACCCTCCATATCTTGCATGGCCATATGCAGGCAGTACCTGGAAAGCGAGCTTGAGGCCGAGCAACTTGGGAGGCTTGAAAACAAAGAGTAATCGTATGCCAATGAGGCTGAGAACACCTAGTCGTGGTCTGAGGCAGTCCTGGATCAGAGGAGGGCTGGCAGGATACAGACACACAGAAAGGGTGGTTCCAGTGGTGACAGACTCATTGGTCCAGTAGCCCCATCCCTTCCCTGAGCCAGGTAACTGAGACTGGTAGTCCTGAGCCAGAGGTTGGGTCAGCAGTCAGCTTGGCTGCAAGCTCTCTGCCATGATGCTTTCTGCTCACAGGACTGAGAACCCTAAAGCTCTCATCCAGCAGATACTCCCTGAAGCCTCTTCTCTTACAGGATGTCTAATACTGAAAGGATTACACAGGACTGAGACAAGTGCCATAGTAACAGACCTTAGTTTCCATGTGCTCCAATCCTCAACACACCCTGAAACATCTCTTGGCTTAGACATTAGCCAGTGTGAGGTGGACAGATGGGGTTGGCAGGCAGAGCTCTAGCCTGATTTATAGGCTGCAGAACTCACAATGGTCAGAAGTGGCTTCCCACCTGCAGAGTTGGGAATCCCTTAAAGTGACCACAGCACACCTGAGCAAAGGAGCCTCAGCTAGTCCAGGCTCAGCACCAGTTTGAACAGATTGAAGCAGTCTTTAACTTGAATTGGTCATGCCCTCCACGCCTGGATTCAGGAAGAAAACTTCTCAATGCAATGTGGTTATGATTTTAGAGTCTTTTGAATTCTTTTTAAATTTTATCTGGGCTCTCGTGTACCCCCTTTTTCTGTTTTATAACACTCAGTATTATTTAAAAAGCAGATTGTAGGTTTTTATTTTTCTCCCTCTTTATGTTCATCTATTTATTTGCTTATACATTTCTCATTATTGTGCAGGATTTTTTAAATTACTGTTTCTTTTCTCTCCCTCTTGTGATTTTTTTTCTTGTCTCCTGCCTGTTTCTCCCTTGAATTAACCCAGTTTCTTCTTTGTTTTTCTCTGTCTCCTGATTCCTTCCTTTACTTCATCCAGTTATTGTTTTCAAGTTTGCATAAGTAACTTTCAACTTCATAGATCATTGCAAACATGATTATAATTTCCTTTTCTGTGGTCATTAGTGACGGCTTTCATTGGTTTAAAGTGTGTTACTATGCCTGGCTTTATTCTGTGCCATTGTTACCACCATGGATCATTTTCTCCTCTCTGTGTGTCACTGAGGACTCAGCTCTTCAGCGAAGGCAGTTCACTATGTAGACTCTCAAATGAAACTGGAAAAGCAACCATTCCCCACAAACTGCAGATTGTAACACAGACAGATCAGAAACATGAAAAAACAAAATGACAGGATTCCTCCAAAAGATCTTAACTCGGCAATTAACCAAGTCCAAAGAGTCAGAAATGGATAGAAGACCAAACAATGAATTCAAAAGTTTATCAGTGAAACGATCAGTGACTTCAAGAGAATGAAAACAAGCCAATGAGGGACTTAGGAAATAAATTCAATACCTAGAGAAGAAAGTCAACCACATGAGTAAAAAATTCAGACAAGGAATTGAAATTTTGTAGAAAACAAATGATAATGTTAAAAATGAAAAAAAATCAACAAATCAAAAACATAGCAGACAGCATTGCCAGTTGACTAATCCAAGCAGAAGAAGGGATGCCAAAGATGGAAAACAAGGTCAAAGAAATGCTGCATTTAGACAAAAGTAAGGAAAAAATGATCATTGCTGAAACTTCTAAGTATTATGGTATATGATCCAGAGATCAAGACAAAGAATCCACAGAGAGAAGAAGATGAGATAAAATAAAAACATATAGAAATATATTCAATAAAATTATAGAAGAAGTTTCTACATCTAGGAAAAGAAATTGATATCTCAAGACAGGAAACATTTAGAACTCAAAGTAGTCAGGACCAGAGAAGAATATATTTCTGACACATTGTAGTCAAGGTGCAACATTTATAGAACAGCAACAAAAAGAGAACAACACGGAAAGCTGTAAAAGACTAATGTCTACTGGACAAAGGCAAACACACGAGGGTAGTGAGAAACTTCTGAATGGGAACTCTGAAACCAGGAGAACATGAGATTACATATTAAAACTCTATGTTAGTTAGAACGTTAGTGAGAGGGGCTTTGTTCATGCCAGGGGCATGGAATTCCTTTGAACATGGTGGGTTTGCCAAACTAGACACAGATTCCAATCTCTAGCTTCAATACTCAGGTTTGCCATCTACATATGGGACTAACAGACTTGGGGTCGGGGGTGGTCCTTCCTCCTAGTTAAGATAACTGGTGAAACTTCTAGGAAAGCTTTTACTTTCCACCAGTAATTCCAGACTTTATACAATGTTTCTCAGACCTGGACATACAAGGGATGAGCCATATAATGATATTACATTAAATGTGTTTGTCTCTTGTGGCCTAATTTAAGTGCTGGCTTATGTCCCTTGCAAGAAAGATTATTTGGCTTGCCAATTATGCCCTTTCTTACACTCAAAATTTTAAAGCTAATTATGTGTTATGTTAACGTATGCATTTGGAATCAACCAGTGCATGTGCACCTGATGATTCTATTTACAGAATTGATCATGGTGATAAGAGAATGAGATTTCAAATTACAAAGAGTATTAGAGGTCATGAAACAACCTCCATTGATGTGAAGGAGCCAATCCAGAGTGTGTCTGTGAAATTAGTTCATTTTAATCATGCAGGATATTTCAGAAGTTTGGTTTTGTTGTGTTTTGAATTAAATCGCCTTTCATTTCTAGTTATCAACCAACAGTGGAAGAGTGACATGATTTGAGAAGCTTATAATCACAAGACATGTCTGGTAAAACCAGGGAAAATTAGCCACTTTGTCAAATCTATAAGGAAATACAAGGAGGCAGTTTGTTAATTCATCTTCTCCTGAGGTCAATGTGGATATAAGAGTTCTCCGAGGAAGCCTCTGTTTGTTAATTCCTCTTTAAATCATTGTGAGTAGAGGATTTTGTTGTTAGTTGTTGTTGCTCTTTTTACTCTTTTGGCTTTTTTGGGGGGGCTACCATCCAGCTCCCAAATAAATCACACATGTGTAGTCTTATTCCTACTTATAAATGCCCAGCCTTAGCTTGGCTTGTTGGTAGCCAGCTTTTCTTACATTAACCCTGTCTACCTTATGCCTCTAGGCTTTTACCTTTCTCTTACTTCTATATATCTTACTTTCACTCTTACTCTGTGGCTGAGTGGCTGGGTGGCTGGGTGGCTGGGTGGCTGGGTAGCTGGGTGGCAGGCCCCCGGCATCCTCCTGTCCTTGTTCTCTTGCTCTTTCATCTTTCTTCTTTTCCTCCCAGATTTCTCCTTCTATATATACTCTCTGCCTACCAGCCCCACCTATCCTTTTTCCTGCCTTGCTGGATGTTTAGCTCTTTATTAGACCATCAGTTGTTTTAGGCAGGCACAGTAACACAGCTTCACAGAGTTAAACAAATGCAACATTAAGGAATGCAACACATCTTTGCACCATTAAACAAATGTTCCATAGCATAAACAAATGTAACACACCTTAAAATAATATTCTACAACAGGATTTTGTGAACTCCCCCACTACTGGGAAGTTCCCACTACTTGTAAACTGCACTGTTCCTGTAAATTTTTCATTTATTGACCAGGATAGGTTGTTTGAGGCATTACTGGATAATCCTATCTTTGGCACTTGAGGCTTTAAACTGTATTTTTCTCCAACATTGAAGTTGATGCTGATAATAGGGAACACTTACACAGGTCATACTTGCAGGAGTTGGTTCTTCCCTTCCACTGTGGGGGGTCCCGGGGATCAAGGGCTGTTCATCCAGTTTGAAGGAAGAACTGACTCCCATGTCCTCTGACTTCACATGTGCCCCACAGCACCTGTGTTCTCCTTCCACATCCCACCCCACATAAACACCCACAAATAAATAAATAAAAGTCATTTTTAAAAAATAGATAATAAGTAATGAGTTCATGGCAACTCATTTCCAATGTTTCAAAAACCATAGTTAAAAAAAATTACATACAAGGGTTGCAAACAGCAATTCATTACAGAATGTTGTGTTTTTCTGGGGATTTTCCATATCCCACGAAATTCTAACACAGGCTGGTCTCCTCTTGTTAGATACTGTAAAGAGCA
Source organism: Peromyscus eremicus (assembly GCF_949786415.1). Lineage (NCBI taxonomy): Eukaryota > Metazoa > Chordata > Mammalia > Rodentia > Cricetidae > Peromyscus > Peromyscus eremicus. The sequence goes on along the minus strand of NC_081422.1, from coordinate 110,283,971 downwards.
GTTCAAAGTGAGTTTCTTAAAAATCCCTAGCACTGTGTCGGTATCTCTAGACAAGGGCTTACAAATTGGATGACGGTTCAAAGACTTAAGTGTCCTTCCTGACTTTTTCTAAGAATAAGGTTCAGTTGGGAAATGTCAAGATTGAGGATTTATTTATGGGCAATCATCAGGAAGATCTCTGAGTGAAATAGTATCCATAATACAACAGAACATTTCAGGTATAAGCCTTTGATCTGTATTATTGAATTACTGACATCTGAACCAGCATTAAGGACTATGGTGGGGGTGGGGAGATGGCTTAGTTGGCAAATTGCTTGCCATGCCTACAAGCATAAAGACCTTGCTTGGTTCAGTGTTCAGCATCCACATACAAGCACACCAGTATTCCCAGGTATCAGGGAAGTGGAGGCAGGAGGATCTCTGGGACATCAACTTCTGGCTTCTGCACTCATGGACTCACATACTCATGTGTACCTGTACCCACAAACATGAGCATACACATACACAAATAATATGTCACTGTTCTTATTGTTGTAGTCCCGAGAAAGAAAAAGATTGAAATGATTCCGTACTTGAAACAGATTTCCACCACAAAAGCAAAAGCATGCAGCATCAGTGTTTGCCGCCAAGGTGACCCAGGGCAAGTTCCTATTGTTTTGAGCAGAGAACTTGCCCTTGTTCATCTATGCAAGCCTGTTAAGTGCAGCCACTCCTGTTTATGGAACTGTGGAGACAGAGCTGCATATACCAGAAGAGACCAGTCATTTGATGTCTGTATCTGTCACCCTCCTCCTGGTTGTGACAAAGAGCAGCTTGCAGGGTTTGTAGCTCTTGATGGCGGGGAGGTGTGGCTTCAGGGGTGAGGCTGCTTGCTCACATCTCTGTAGATCAAGAGGGAGAGACAGGACAAGAAATGGAGCTAGAACATAAACCCCCCGTCCTGCTCCCCAGAAACTAACTTCCTCCCCCTAGACCTACAGTGCCTGGAGTTTTTAACAGCTTCCCTAAACACCACCAGCAGTTGGAGATGGAGTGTCCAAACATAGGAGTCTGTGTGCCTGTGGTGTGTGAGCGGGGAGGGAGTACACACCATACCAGTATCTGTTGGATTCATGTCCAGACACATATAGCCATGTTTGGGCTGACATGATTCCTTCTTACAGCTGTCTCAGAAACTAGAATTACTTATCACAGACTGATTTCACAGTCCAGCCAAATCAGGCAAGATCTTCCTGCTCACACTTCCCATAGAGGATTCTCTTTCCCACTCTCTCCACTTACAAACAGATCCTTAGAAAATCACTAAATTGTACCACAATTATCTTTAAGGTGCATGTTCTTGGATTTCTTAAATTCAGTAATTATCCATTGAGTATCCACTTTCTTGTGTTTGTTTGGGTTTTTGTGTTTGTTTTTGTTTGTTAGTTCATGTGTTTGTTTTGAGCCAGGGTCTCATGTAACCCAGGCTGGCCTTGAATGCCCTACATGGTTGAAGCTGAACCTGAATTCCTGCCACCCTTGTCAGCCCCTCACCAGTGCAGGTTTCACAGGAGTGTGCCACCATGCCAACTCCCTCTGACCCCCACTTTCCCAGTTAGACTGTTAAACTTCCTCAGAACTTGGGATGTTGAACTTATCTGAAAGCTGTTGTGTGTTATTTACATTATGTGTACTAGAAATGTGACTTGTTGGTTGTCCAAGAGAAGTACATTTGTCCTAAAGTAACCTAGTGATTATAAGTCTAACAAAGAGTAGAACACTGGAGGGGAGTGAGCAGATTTGAAACATGCAGATTGCATTTCATTAAAAAGAAATGTATGTTTCTGAAAATTCAACAGATTACTTAAGGGAAAGAAAATGTGTGATTGACCTGTGAGATATTTTTAGGACAATCAAGAACATTTCTGAGCCAAACATTGTGGCATACACCTGTTATCCCAATATTGGGTACATGGGAGCAGGGAGATAGGGTGTTCAAACCCTGCTTGGCTACACAGTGTGTTCAAGGCTAGCCTGAGCTACATGTGACCCTGTCTCAACAATGCTTTCCCCACCAATAAAAAAATGGAGATAACATTCTGTTCCCTGAATTTTGTTAAGATGATAGCCATAAAAAATAGCTCTTCTAGCTTTTCCTTAATTTAATAAATTCATTAGATTGTTAAAAGTCAGTGAACTTTTTTTAAAGTATAATTCATAAATTATTTTATTGAATAGAAATATTTAAAGAAAATAAATGGGACCATAAGCTGCTAATTTTTCATAAAATACTAAGCTAGTATTGAGGATTATTTTGAGGCGAACAAGAGAAGGATTCCAACTGGCTGTATTGAAGTGATGACTTCAGGCACAACACCAACAGTGCCTCTCCTAATAGGTTCAAGGACATTAGGGCAGCTTGAGGGACGGAGTGGTCATTTTCAGCTCCCAGTGGCTGCAAAGCAACAATCTTTAAGTAGAGTAGTGTTAAAAGATCTTGAGGACACTGGTGACATCTTATGAGAAGAAACTCATGCTTTGAATGTTACAATGCTGCTCCATGGAGATACAGGCACCTGGGAATGGATTGTTTCTATTTCTTCTGTCCCATGTTTGATTCAATATCAGTTATACATTTTAATGTATAAGTCAGAAATTCACAATATATCATTATTTCATTTTAGAAATTAATTTTCCTTATTTTTACTTATATCTCTCTCTTGAAAGAGAGAAATCTCTTTGTGTGTGTGTGTGTGTGTGTGTGTGTGTGTGTGTGTGTATGCACATATATGCAGGTGCCCACAGAGACCAGAAGAGGGTGTCAGATCTCTTGAATCTGGAAGTATAGGTTGTTATGTGCTCCCCAACAAAGTTCTTACAACAGAACTTGGGTCCTGTGAAAGCAGTAAGAGCAACTAACTGCTGAGCCATCCCTCCAGATTTTATTTATTTATTTATTTATTTATTTTTTTGTTTTGTTTTGTTTTTTTCAAGACAGAGTTTCTTTGTGTCTTTGTTTATTGGCTGTCCTGGAACTAGCTCTGTGGACCAAGCTGACCTTGAACTTGCAGAGATCTGCCTGCCTCTGTCTCCCAAATGCTGGGATTAAAGGTATGCACCACCACTTGGTCTACAAAGCAGGCCAGCCAGAGCTACACGGAGAAACCTGTCTCAGAAAACAAACAAACAAAAAAGTCAGTGAACTTATTGGAAAACTGGAGTTTCATTCACTCATTCCAACATTCACTCAACAAACACATTCTGAATGTCTTTGATGGGGCAGGCATTATTCTAGAAATGTAAAGATAACTAAAGAAAATCAAAGCTCTTGCTGTAACAAAACTTAAACCCCAGCGTGGAGAAAAGTAATAAAGCAGTGCAATGGCCACTGGTTTCAAACATTCAAAGATGGGCTTGGGTGGAAGTGGAATCGTTCAGACATGCCTTGGCTTGGAGACCTCAGCATGAGCTTCAGCATCTTTTACTCTTCTTGGTGCTATTCTTCCCTCAGGAGACTTGGATGTCTCAAGAGATTGCAGATTCTTCCTTTCTTGTGGTCTTCTTAATTAAACAGAAAACCTGAGAGCTACCAGGCAGTAGTGCTCTTCCCTCAGGAAGGGTGAAGAGGAGGATAAGGCAAAGGTAGTTCCTCCCCTTACTAAACCTTTGGTGCATTAAGGAAGGAAGTGGTTGATTTAGTATACATTAAAGAATGTGAAATTAAACTTGACATGAATTCTATCTGGGGAAAGATTAGTAGAACGCTGAGATTTATCAATGAGCCCTGACTGAGAAAGGTGTGTGTGTGTGTGTGTGTGTGTGTGTGTGTGTGTGTGTTAATTTGTAGAGATACTAGTTTCTTTTCTTATGCATGTGATAAAATACCCTGACAAAAGCAAATTAATAAAGGAAGAGTTTATCTTGGCTCACAGTTTGAAGGAACAGTCCAAAATGGCGAAAAGTCAAGATGGTAGAGTATGAGGCAATCAGTTACATTGTGTCCACAATCAGGAAATGGAGATAGAGAAGAATTCAGAGGCTCAGCTTGCTTTTTCCTTCTTATTCAGTCTGAGAATCCAGCCCATGAATTGTATCATCCATATTTGGGATGGGTCTGCCTACCTCAATTAACCCCATCTAGAAACCCCTCATAGACATGCTCAGAGAGAGATCTGTTTCTAAGGTGACCCTAAATCCAGTCAAGTTGACCACCATCACCACGCATCATGGTAGAAAAGAACCAGAGGAAACAGCAAGTGACCTTTACCCCACCTAAGCTAAGGGACTCCATGCTTCTTTCAAAATACCTTCTGAAGACTTTGTTCATCTCCTTAATTAGCCAGCAGCTGGGATGGCTTGAGTGTGAACCACTGTTTTCTATTACTATGGAATACAGCTTGTTCACCTAGAAAATGCCAGGCTTCCACAAGCAGGTGCACTGGGGTTGGGATTTGAACTCCTGTCTTTTCTGGAATATGGCTGTCTTTGCAGTCTACAGAGTTCATCTCATCTCCTTTGAGGCTCTTGATATACTGTTTGTTCCATGACAGAAGGTAAAACTGAGCTCTGCAACAGTGTTCCCTCCGTGAAGAAGTGAGATTCAGGGAGGTTAATTGGCTTTCCTAATATCACACAAGTTGGTGGCAGAACCAGGGCACCTGTGTTTCAATCCGCTTAACACCAATTTTATTTCATTATGTCTGGCTGGGCTCTTCATTAAGTTTCTATGTTTCAGGTTACATAATTTAACCCTCAGAAAATCAAGTTTAGAGATTAATAAAAAATATTGTGATTTAGTCCTTTTGTTGTGGGATATAAAATATTAGTATATTATCTAAGCCCACTAATGCAAATTACATTAGCATAATAAGTAAGGTATTTTAATCTTTTGGCATGCCATCAGTATACTTGAAGTGGAAGGTATGATCTAGTTAATAGCTTTGACTTGGAAGGACACATCCGTCCAAATAGTATCCTGATTTAATTCTCTTTGCTTCAGAATTATGTAATGCTGGAAGACATAGCTGTGTTTAGGTAAAATGCATAATAAATGATTGTAAGAAGGTTACATGACAAAATACAAAAAGCCTGATACTGTATGTTTGGAGCTTATGTTTAAGACAGACATCTCTGTAACTATGTGCTCAAACCTTCTCACCTTTCCACATGCAGGGTGATTGTGTTTTGTTTTGATTTCTATAACATGTAACTGATTTTATTTTGAGACAGGGCCTCACTATGTAGCCCTTGCTGACCTGGAACTCCCTATGTACACTAAGCTAGCTTCATATTTATAGCTCCTCCAAAGTGTCAGGATTAAAAGTGTATACCACCATGTCTGGCAACTTTTAACACTCTATACTAATTTTATTTAATTTATTTTTAATGAAGAAATTCTTATTTTTTCCAAAAAAAAAACCTATGTACTAAGTCAAAAGGGCTAACTAGTTCTTCTCTGAACCCATATCAAATAGTAATAATAGTTTATAATTTTCTTTATATTAGATATTTATTTTAAGGCCAAAGTAAAAAGTTATGAAGACCTTTCCTATAGGCTTATATTTAAGAAGGAATTATTAATAAAGGCTAAACATTTAAGAAGGTTCTTCCTAGTCAGTTAGCCAGAGATCTTAAAAGCTTTTGCTCATAACCCTCCATTAATGAAGAGACAACTAAATTATCCAGGCATAGAAAATTTGATACTATGCAAAGAAGCCCAGTGGCTTCATTAGCCTGCTTTTAGTTCACAAAATAAAAGACGAAAAATGGGTCCTGGCTTCTTCCTGTGGGAAATAAGATCAGCCACGTCTGAGCAACCCATGGATTCAAAAGGCTGCAACAACTTTTTGAAGAAATCCAAGATGGTAGATAAGGGCAGAGGCAATTGGGGCTTCTTGTGGAAGGAGAAAGTAAAAGAGGCAAAAATGGAAGGAAGCATTGAGGTTGTAAGATTGTAGTGCTCACAGACTCCAATGGCTAAGTCCTGCATGGGTCTGAGGAGCCCTTGTTCAGTGTGTAGTGGGTGGTGTCCTAGTTAGCTTTAACTGTCAACTAGACACAGCCTAGAGTCATCTGAGTAGGGAATCTCAACTGAGGAATTGAGGTCAGGCCAGCTGGCCTCGAAGGCATGTCAGATTTTCTTGCTTGTTTGGTAATTTAAATAGAAGGGTCCAGCTCACTGTGGGCGGCACCATTCCCTGAGAAGATTGTTCTGGGCTATGTAAAAAGCGCTAAGCATGAGCTTCCAGGTGAAGCTTCACACAGTGTCCCTCCGTGGTTTACACTGTCAGGTTCCTGCCTTGAGTTCCTGCCCTGACTTCTATCAGTGGACTAAGAAGGGGAAGCAGAAAGCGGAAGAAGCCCTTGCTCCTCCAAGCTGCCGGTGTTCAGAGACTGTTATCACAACAACAGAAGGGAGCTAGTATGGCTGTTGCTAATCCCAGATACAGTTTGGCAGCTACTCCCCTACATTTTCATTGTGATTCCCCTTCTGATGATTTCTTTGTCTTGGACGTATTTATTGGCACACTTGGCATGTCCCCACTATAGGGCCCAGAGAATCCTCCTGAGACTGTGTCTGGGGCTAGGAATTCTAAGTTCTCTGGCCTCTGCCCTTCTATGAGAAGGGCCCCCAGCCACCGCAGTCACAGCCTGCACCAGCTACACGTTTCACTAAGCTCCATGAACCAGGCATAGTAACTCACACCTGCAATCCCAGTACTAGAAGTCCTAGACAGGAATATCAATAGTTCAAGGTCAGCCTCAGCTACATAGCAAGCCTTAACTACATGAGATCCTATCCAAATAATAGTAAGTAAATAAATACATGATCTCTATGGATTGCTACTTTACTCAGAAATGTGGCTGTCATGTTGATCATCTACTGATCTGTCTGCTTCTCCCCTGCTTTTAGATTTTCATGGATTTTTTTTTTATTTTTAGATTTAAAAACAATTTATGTGTTAGAGTGTTTTGCCTGTGTGGGTGTCTGTGCACCATGTGTGTGCCTGATGCATTTGGAGGTAAGAAGAAGATGTAGGGTCCCCTGGAACTGGAGTTGCTGATGGTTGTGAGCCACCATGTGGTGCTGGGAATCAAACCCTGGTCCTCTATAGGAGTAAGTGTTCTTTACCACAGAGCCATCTCTCCAGCCCCTTATGAAATATTTTTATTGGTTAAAACAACTTGAGAGTATCAGCACCCTATCTCCTCTGAAATGTCACTCAGGAGAGTAGTCTTGGATACCAACAGTAAAAAGCAAGCTGTTCACTGACCTGCTGAATATTAGCTGCATAGAATTAAAATCAGCTCCTGGCTAGACAGTTTAGTGGGTAAAAGTACTTGTCACACAAGCCCATTGACCTGGGTTGGAACTTTGGAACCTGCATTGGAGAGAGAAAATATATGTGTGTGTGTGTGTATGTGTGTGTGTGTGTGTGTGTGTGTGTGCGCGTGCGCGCACACGCGCGCTCACACACACACGCACATACCCATAGTGGTAATAATAATAATAATAATAATAATAATAATAATAATAATATTTAAGAGTAAATAAATAAAATCCAGAGAGACAAATGAAACACAGTAAATACTTCCACTTGGCTGAGAGCATGCAGTGCTGGAATGGGCAAGCAGACCTCGTCCTCCATCCGTAAACTGAGAAGCCGAGAGCCTCGTTCATCAGACATCTTAGAGTGTGTGTAAGTTACCAAATTCAGATGTGACAAGAGAACATGAGAGGAGGCAGCACATGACATGTGGCTGTTTAAGAAAACTCCAGGCAAACGACAAACAATTTTCCATCCTTTCTGAGACACCTGTACCATGCCCCCTTCATCCAGAAACTGCATTCTATAAAGATCATTTTCTTGTCTGAGTCCATCCTCTAGCCATACCAGCAGGGAGGGATGCAGCCGTCATTTCTTATTTGGAGACATTTTTGACATTTGCATTTTACTTTTAATTTTGGCAAGCGATTTCTGATTCATTAAGGTTCCCAATGAATGGATGGGAAGGGAACAGAAGTCGTCATCAGCTTGTCGGTAAAGTCTATTGCTTTTGTTTTTCAATTTTGTATACTTGCAGAATGAATGCTGAATAAAAATATTTTTTAAAGGAAGGCTTCATATCAAGACTATTAGGTGTAAATATTTATACAGTCAAATATTAGGAGAAACTATATATTTGAAATTAAACTTTTGGCTTAAAAAACACAATATCGTTTAAAAGTTTTAGATTTGTTTGTTTATGTGTGTGCATGCCTGCCTGCATGATGTACATGTGTACCACATGCACACAGTGCCCCTGGAGGCCAGAAAGAGGAATCACATCACCTGAAGTTAAACGGGGTTGTGAGCCTCCATGTGGATTGTAGGAACTGAACCCAGGTCCTCTGCAGGAGCAGAAAGTGCTCTTAACCACTGAGCCATCTCTCCAGCTCCAACTTTTGACGTTTTAATCAACCTAAGTAGTCACTGTAGTCAGAAAAGAAATGTTAGCTGCTTTCATGCATATGCATGGGTTACCTATTCTTTCTTTCATTGTCAGGGAAACACATATATTAAAAAAACTATCTATGGAAGGGTTGTTTGGGACTAAGTCAGACTCATCAGGAGGAATATCATGGTAATATTTTGCCAGTCCATTAACGGGTTTTGACAGCAGGCTTTGATTAGAGTTCTGGAGAATGGCAGCCTTCTCCATAATAGTGCTGTGATTGACAGCTGAAATTCACACCGAAGTCATTATTGCCATTCTCCTTTAGAGATGAACTATCCATCCCTCAGGATACCAGGGCTCCAGCCAGCAGAGCATTTTGATCTTGATAATTAAGCTAACTAGCCAGTCATGTGGGGCACAATCTGGTGTTTCTGCAATTAGCCTTCAGTTTTTAGAGCAATTGCCGTCTTAGGTTCTGCTCTTCAGCCTGGCACTTCGGGATCTCAGGTTGTTGCCAATGCCCCCTGCTTGTTCTGTCTAAATACTCCAACAACATATAGGAGAAGACACACATCGTGGGGGGCTGACTTGTAATTAAGGAATTAAGTGTAGTGTCATCCAGCCAACAGTTAGGCTAAAAGAAGATACAAATGAACAGTATTATCAATGATGTCTCTTTGGAAAGTGATTTTAGTTTCCTTGATTATTTTGTGTGATTACATATCATTTTAAAATCACTTTTTGTATTTGTGTGTGTGTGTGTGTGTGTGTGTGTGTGTGTGTGTGTGTGTGTGAGTGCATGCCCACCTGCCATGACACATATGTGGAAGACAGAGAACAACTTGTGGGAATCAGTTCTCTCCCTCTCTTCTTTACCATGTGGATTCCAGGAATCAAACTCAGGTCCTCAGTCTTGGTGACAAGCACCCTCAGCCACCGAACCCCCTCACCAGCCTCGTGTATGCATTATGTTTGAAGCTTGTTCAGTTGGTCTCCCATCAATGTCACTAAACTCTAAGTTAGCACTGAGTTCTTTCAAAGTAATACATACCTGCATTCAATTAGAATTAGTAAATTAAATTAAATAATTAATTCTGGATCCTAAATAGATTAACCAAAATATCTATTAAGAAATTCTCAGGGCTCCACCTTGGCAAGCATATAGGCCCAAAGACTGCACGTGGAGCAGCCTCCCCAGAGTCAGAACATGATTCTTCCTACCAAAAATTTAGCTTTTTCTCAAGAAATCCAAGAGAGCTTAGAAAGTAGATTAACTGTTGTAATAGGCAAAAGTCAAGCCGTGATTTTCCCACAGAGCAATCCAAGTCAATTATCTGTCAATCTCAGAATCATGCATTTCATAGGGTTAGACAACTTGGTGTGTGAATATTTCTTTGTGGGAATAAAGAAATGATTGACTGATGTGTACTTCTGCTAATTGAAGTGGTACCAAGTCAGCCAGATGTTTCCAGCTGAACCCAGCCCACAGATGCTATTACTTCATGATTCCTTAATCTGGGGATTACCTGGATCAGCCAAGTGGGTGAGATATCAGCGTCTTCAGTCAAACTGGCTCCTTGGTAAAGAGCTCTCCCAGAAAGGCTGGAAATGGGAGAGGAGTCAGGGAGGGGGAACTGTTGCCTGCCCTGGAAACCTTCTGAAGGAAGTTATCGGGGCTGTTTGTTTTTCTTGCCTTTGGATGTGGTCCTTGGTGAGGTCAAAAGAATGGAATGAGAGTGAACTGGATTCAGATGACAGTGAAGCTGTTGCCACAGCTGGCTGCTCAGAGTGGGCGGTCCTTGAAAGATGAGCTAGCCTGGAGGCTGATGACAAGAAACAGCTGCCACAATGGGAATAGGCTGAAACAACTGTCTTTGAAGCTTCCCCTCTAGTGACCGGGTGGGGGGCTTAACCTTTACGATGGAAATGAAAGATGTAGATGTTGGCAAGCAGATGGCTGCAAGCTTGCTGTTATGTGTGTGGAAGAAAGCAAACGTATATGTTGGAACCTGCGATCCTAGTCAAATGCCCAATTCCGCTTTAAGTCATCTGCTGTTTCCTTTCCTGTCACATGTACAATCTGAGGGAAAATGGAGGGGATGCTTAGAGAAGTTGGTGGGAGAAAAAACTGACGGGAATAAACCATTCTGATTATTTTTCTCATGTTGCAGTTTATTATATCAGTGTAATGTTGCCTCCTGGCTGAGAGGTCAGAAGCATGTTTACAGTCAGTCCTTGTTAATGCCTTGTGACGTCTTCATAGAGGTTTTAAAAGAAATTTATTGCATTTATATGTATGTCTGTTTCTGTGTTTATGTGTGTGTACTGGTGGAAGTCGGAAGGACACGTCTGACCCCTTGGAGCTGGAGTTACATGCGGTTGTGAGCTGCCTGACATGGGTGCTGGGAACGGAACCCGAGTCCTCTGAAGGAGCAGCATATGCTCTTAACTGTTGAGCCATCTCTCCAGCCCTGCTTTATAGGCTTTCGGTAAATTAATACAAAACCATCAATCACAGGCCACATCATGATAAACCCGCAAACTTGAGTTCCCATTGGTGGTATCTGGCATATTAGGAATTAATGCAACTTCTTTGTGGACCATTTCTGAGAAAATGGTGTGGGTTTAGTTTATCCTTCCATGTACCTGTGAAAATAAATTCTAAGCCACAAAATTATCATATACTTGTTTCTGAAACTTTTGAATCCCACATAATTTTCTACAAAGGAAAATTCTTTGCAGTGGATTAATTTGATGACCAGTTCATGCTGAAGATTAGTGGCCCACGCATTTCCAGATGATCACAGGAGTATCCTGTCACTATTGGCCACATATGGTTGTATAGTGCTGGGCAACTTTTGTCCCCGCCTACCCAGGTACATGGACACCACATTCCCCATTCTGCTTTTATTCTGAAATGATTTCTATGAGGAATACTCCAAAGGTGGTTCTGAGGATCGTGCCTTATGGATCTATGTCCAATAGTAAAAGAGTTCAGGAAATGTGGAAGGGAAGTGTTTGGGGTCCTTTGGGTCTGTTTGCTTGGACTTCCTTTGGTTGGCCCTCTTTTACATTTGGAAGACAGTACTGACTTAGGGACCTTTTAACAGAGAGCACCAGGGGATACAGACACACCAAGGCAGAGTAGATCACTGGAAGTAACAGGGCTCGTGCTGATGAGAGACCTGTTGCCAACAAACAAACACATCAACAATAAAAAGTTTGTTTTCTCTAACTGACTGTGGTTATAAAAAGGAACACATTAATGTCACCAAGATAATCAAGCTGTCTGGTCCTCAAGTTAAAAACTGAAAAGAGAGCTAATAAGATGGTTAAGAATCAAATGAAGAATCATGAATCATTTCAGAAACAATGCAATAGAAAAGTAACTCTGGATCTGAAGGGATGTCTCAGTTGGTAAGGACCTGCGTTCTAATCCCAGGACCCACAAAGTGCCTGGCACTTATGATTCAAGTCCCGAGGAGGAGGAGACAAGCAGATCCCTGGGGCTCACCATCCAGCCACTCTTGTCTACTTGGAAGGCTGAGGCCAGTGAGAGCTGCTGCCTCCAAAAACAAGGTGGATAGTGCCAGAGGAGCAATGCCCAAGTTTTTCTCTAGACTCCACACATACTTCACACAAATGTGCCCCATACATGCACACACATGGACATACACACATAAAAAGAAAATTCACTCTGAAGTATGGCAGGGAGGAGACAACACTTGACAGAATTTCCTGTGGGGCCCAAGACACTGGGTCCTTCTGGAAGAACAGAACTGGACCCCCAAGGCTGGGCTTGACCTAAGGAGGTTCTGCACTAAGTCATAATCTGGATCACACTGTAAGAAATAAGGAGCCCCAGCAGGTGAGAACATTCTGTTAAATAAAGGAAAGTTAAGGCCTGGAGAGACAGCTCAGCAAGGAAAGCCACTAGCTTTTCGTGGGTGTCCCTGAAGCCCATGTAAAGGTGAGAGGAGAAAACACACAGCTGCATTATCCTCTGGTTACCCCGTGACCTCCATGGCTTGTGTGAGCCCCGACCCCCTACATGCACACACAAATTAAGGATTAAAAGCAAACAATAAAACAGGGGTCTGAAGAGATGGCTCAGTGATTTCAGAGCCCTGGCTGCTCTTACAGAGGACCTGGGTTCAGTTCTCAGAACTCACATGGTGCTTTACAACCGTCTGTAACCAGCAGGGAATCCTGCCTTCTTCTGATCTCTGTGGGCCCTGCACACATTTGGTGCACACTTCTGATCTCTGTGGGCACTGCACACTTGGTGCACAGACATACACTTGGGTAAAACACACATAGACATAAAATAAAAATTTTTAAAAAATAATACTTTTTTTTATAAAGAAAAGTTAGTTTTCTGTACCATTCAAGAGAAAAATGGCAGTAAAAGGAAAAGGAGACCACACAAATGAGTTTCTACAAGAAAGGAAAACCTGGAGAGAGCCACAGAAGGGCAACTTTTGTCTTGTCCACTGGTCTCTGCTTATACATGAGCTGGCATCTCAGTAGGATTTTTAAAGTATAGGATTTTATCTTAGGATATGCCCACTCTGCTATGACATTTTCTCTTTGAGTAGAAGCTGTGGTGATATTGTGTCCCCCAATATATTGTGCACCCTAATAAACTGTATCTGGGGTCAGAGAATAGAACAGCTACTAGACAGACATAGAGGCCAGAAAATGGTGGCACACACACCTTTAATCCTATCACTTGGGAGGCAGAGATCCATCCAGATCTCTGTGAGTTCAAAGCCACACTGGCAACAGCCAGGCATGGTGACATACACCTTTAATCCCAGGAAGTGACGGCAGGAAGCAGAAAGGTGTATAAGGCATGAGGACCAGGAACTAGAGCCTTTTTAGGCTTTTAGGCTTTTAGCAGCAGTTCAGCTGAGATCCATTTAGATGAGGACTCAGAGGCTTCCAGTTTGAGGAAACAAGATCAACTGAGAAATTGGCAAGGTGAGGTTGGATGTGGCTTGTTCTGCTTCTCTGATTTTTCAGAATTTACCCCAATACTCGGCTCTGTGTTTGTTTTTATTAATAAGACCTTTTAAGATTCATATTACAAGAAGCTCCTTCATCAACTAGGCATACACTCAGTTTGGGACAGGGAGACCCCATCAGCACTAATGCAAAGGTTACTTTCAATAGAGAGTAAATGAGTTGTTTAATCCGATCGTGACTTCCCACCCATGTCCTTAGGTCTCATTCAACTCTACCACGAACTGGGCAGATCCTAAAATTTCCTCAAAGGAGACTGGATACAGTCCAGAAATGTCCTCTGAGAATCCACAAAATAAAGTATGTTTTGTAACAAATTGCAAGCCAATAAATGGCTAATTTCCTAGTAATAGCCAGCATAGAGGTGACCTGTGACATATCTAAGCTCCTGAATCATAAACAGCGGTTATCAGATGGTGGGGAGCTTTCTTGTGGATCACCCCTGTAAGCTGAGCGGGAAATTCCCAGGCTCATTTAGCAACTGCATCCATCACCGTGTTGAAATTGCTATGGAGTCAGGCCTTTTGGCCAGTTTGTCAGCACGGGAAGCTGTTAATGAAGGCAGTTATGAGACATCTCACAGCCTTGAGTGCTGGTTAAAGTCAGATAAACATTTTACTAGACCAAAAATGCAGCCCATAAATATTCACACATCCACTGGGAGTCATTTTTGCTTCATCGTTTCTAAGAAGATGGGTCCAGAATATTGCATCTGATAAGCATTGGAAACTTCCAGCATGTTGGAAATCTGCGTGGAGGTCTACAGAGTGATTGCTTGCTGGCAAATAGAGCACAGAGCATTTCTTTTCTCATTGACGGCAAAGTTCAGCAAGAATTTCAAGCTGGTGTGTGATTATTAAGCCTGCTCACAGCACTGAAAAGCCCTGATAAGCAAACAGAAGCATGTGGGGCTGAGGCATGGCTGTGTCTGTAAAGAGCTTGCTGCCATGCAAGCTTGAGCACTTGAGTTTAATCTCCAAACCCACATAAAAAAGCAGGGCATGGTACTGGAGAGGCAGAGATGGGGGACCCCTGGGGCCCTCTGGTGAGTCAGCCTACCCTCTTCTGCAAGCTGCAAGCCAGTGAGAGACCCTGTCTCAAAAAATCAAGGTGGGCAGCAGCTGAATAATCAAACCCAAGGCTGCCCTCCCACTTCCACATTTGTGCACACACAGGCACGTGCACCTGTACACACACGTGTGCACACACACATGCACATGTACACACACTAAATATTTATACTGCATTTGTGGTGATGCATTTTGGGTATGGTGAATGGGTGCATCCTTCAGTTGATTAACTCATTGATCACAAGGATGCTTTTTATTTCATTTGAAGCCTCCTGCTCCGTTTGAGCCTGAAGTCCCTATCCATTAAAATCACAAGAGCCCTGGGTGTGAGCATGTACTTCCCACTCAGTTTGTCCTTCAGCACCCCTAATCAAGCAGCTCTTGCAGGAACAGACACTATACCATATTTCGAGTGTTGTAAATGATGCCAGTGAACTAGTAAAGAGTGTTTACTGCTCTTCAGGAGGACCCAAGTTCAGATCCCAGAACAGGAGTTAGGTTGTTCACAACTGCCTGTAATTCCAGCTCCAGGGAATCAGATGCCCTCTACTGGCCTCTATGGGCACCACACACAAGTGGCATACATACACAAGACACACATTAATACAAATGAAAGGAAAAGAGTAATCCACCTTCATAATGAAATTGTTTAAAAAATATTTAATACTATCAGTTCTTACAAGCAGATATATGAGCTTAATGATACAAGTACTAAGATTTCTATTGCATATTCAGTCAATAAAACCACTTAATATTGGATCCCAAAGTCCTAATTTTTCAGTTTTTCATCAAAAACAATATATTTGAAAATTACTCTGTTCTACTAGTATTATTTTAAGAATTTTATATTTATTTTATGTGTATGGGTGCTTTTTGGTTTTTTGGGTTTTTTTTTTTTTTTTTTTTTTTTTTTTTTGGTTTTTTCGAGACAGGGTTTCTCTGTGTAGTTTTGGTGCCTGTCCTGGATCTCACTCTGTAGTCTAGGCTGCCCTCAAACTCACAAAGATCTGCCTGGCTCTGCCTCCTAAGTGCTGGGATTAAAGGTGTGTGCCACCACCGCCCAACTGTTTGTACGGGTGTTCTGTCAGTCTGTCTGTCTGTGTACCATATGTGTGCAGTGGTGCCCACAGAAGCCAGAAGAAATCATTGTATCCCCTAGAACTGGAGTTTTGGACAGTTGTGAGCCACCATGTGGGTGCTGGGAACCACACCCAGGTCTTTTGCCAGAACAGCAAGTGCTATTGAACACTGAGCCGTCTTTTCAACATCTGTTATATTATTCTAGGGAATCTGGTTAAAATACCAGCAGCTACTGCTGATCATGTTTTCTTAGTACATGTCTTTTAGGCACCAAAGTCTAAGAGATCATAAAAGAAAAAGGCACTGTTGAGATGCCTAATTGTATGTGTTACTTGCTTCAACATGGCATGGTTACTTTATAGTCTCACTCAAACTGATTGGATTATATTAATAAGTACTTAAATAATAAATGAAATCTTTATCCACACTTGAGTAGGCATAGAGTACAATAAGGATTCTTATAAGGGGATATCCATGGGTAAAAGTAATTTAGTTTTAGGTGTATTTTACTATTATATTAAAAATCTATACTTTCAGTTAAAAAACAACTTGAGTATTTGATTTATGAGTAGAAAACCCCTTACTATGTTTATAACTAATAGCCTCTCTTTGATAGACTATGTGCCAAATCTGAGGATATGCAATTTCATCCATTTCCTTATTAATGTACACATTT
The DNA here is from genome assembly GCF_949786415.1 of Peromyscus eremicus. Taxonomy (NCBI): domain Eukaryota; kingdom Metazoa; phylum Chordata; class Mammalia; order Rodentia; family Cricetidae; genus Peromyscus; species Peromyscus eremicus. Next base: position 110,267,702 of record NC_081422.1, on the reverse strand, counting down.
GTTTTTGTTTTTACATGCTGTTTTTATCACTGTGGCTCTGAAATCTATCATGAGATCTGGGGAGTTAACTCTTCCAGAATTGTTCTTTTTGCTTATTACTGCTTTGGATATTTGGGGTCTTTTGTGCTTCCATATGAATTTTAGGGGTTTTTTTCTATTTTGTTAAAGGATGTCGTGAGGATTTTGCTTAGGATTGAATTGAATACCATCCTGGTTAAATCTAATTTTGTCCAAGGTCAGGAAAGAGAGACTGAACTCTAATCTACCACATTTTCAAAATAATATACATAATAAATTTGAACTCAAGAGTGAACACATAGTCATTAAAAGTTACAAATAGTCTTGACTCTTTCTTAATTAAGTATAGCATTTGGCAAGTGAATTAGAAGCTACATCATAAAAAATAATAAAGTTAGCTGTTATTTGCAGGGATCAGGCAGTGGATGTCAACTTTGTACCCTTTACTAATTACTGTATCTTGAAATGATTTCTGTATTGTATAATGGGAGCTTATATATATGAATGTATTTATTATATGTTCACACACACACACATACTTACATGCACACATATGCTAGGATTTCTGGACCTTAGAACAAATGATGCTTGGGGATGGATAATTAATTGTTGTGGGGCAAATAGTTCATTATAGACTGTACCAGTGATGGAAAGATGGGAGGCTGAGGCAGCCCTACTTGGTGAAGTTCCAAGCCAATGAGATACTCCATTTCAAAGTTGGGAGACACACAGGGACTGGCACCTTAGATTGTTCTCTGACTTTGACACTCATGCCGTATATATACATACTCATACTCACTCATGCATCCACACACATGAACACACACATACACATCAAAGTACTTACAAAATTTTTTTTTAAATATCTATGTCTGACTATCTGTGCTGTGTGTGATATGTGTTTGCCAGGACCTGTGATGCCAAAAGAGGGCGTTAGATTATATGGAGCTGTAGTTACCTGGGGTTGTGAACTGCCCTTCCTAGGCACTGGGAACCAAACTCAGGTCCTCTGCAAGAGCAGCAAGTGCTCTTAACCACTGAGTCTTTTCTCAACCTCCCAAATACTTTTTGATTTGAAGTTTTGTTTGCCCATGATTCTTCCAGTAAATAATTATAATGCATAAATGATGTACACTATGCTTTACAAAGCACTCTGGGGACAGAATAGAAGCACATGAGGTGTAAAGATCACATGGGGTGGGGGCTGTGGCTTAGTGGGTGAAGTGTTTGATGTGCAAGCCTGAAGACCTGAGTTTGGATGCCTAGCACCAACAGAAAGAAAACCTAGTGTGAGCATTTTTAAATTGAGCCATCTCCTCGGGAACTGGTCAATGTTAACCATTCTTTAATTTAAATGAAAATTAGTGCTAGAGACATGGGGAATTATTTACACTTTTGATACTTACTGCTTGCAATTCCTGTCTGTACAGATTGCAGGTGTGTGTTATAGTGTTGCTCCCTTTGAAGGTGTTCTCCTGAAAGAAAGGATTCAAGAACAGTAAGTGGAGACGGAGTCTCTGCGAGGGAGTTCCTGGGGCCGTGTAGCTTCCTCCAGCTTGTCATGGTTGTTCACCTCTCGCACTTCCAGCTGCTGTGTACTTGCTATTGTTTTTGTTTTGTTTTCTTTTCGGAAATTATGTGAAACATTTGCACAGTAGAAGGCTACCATCCCTGCCATGGCCTTTTGGATTTTCAACTAGACTTTGGAAAATCACGCTGTCTCTCCAGTTTGGTTATAAATTTACCAAAGTAGCTGAAGGTTAATGGTTGTCCCTAAAGATAGGACATGGTTCTTGATGGTTTTTATTCTCTCCCCAAAATAGTCCTTTAAAACCCTGGATTTGTTTTCTGTTGCTGTGAGAAAACACCATAACAAAAAGCAACTTCTGGGAGAAAAAGTTGATTTGGGTGCACAGTTCCAGAGAGCTTGGAGTCTGTAGTAGTGAGGAAGCATGGCGGCGGGCGGCGGGCATGGCCACAGGAAAATGAAGCTGAGAACTCACAGCCTCAAACACAAGCAGGAAACAGAGAGAGCTGACTGGAAGTAGGCAAGGCTTTTTATTCTCAAAGTCCATTCCCACTGATGTATTTCCTCCAGCCATGCCACACCTCCTAAGCCTCCCCCAAACAGAACCATCAACTGGGGACTAAGTATTCAAATATCTGAGCCTGTGGTAGTGGGGGGGGCATTCTTATTCAAACCACCACAGATTCCACCCTCTCCTCTCTCCTGGCTTCCTCCTCAAAACACCCAGACTAACATCAACAAATGAGAGAGATTAAATGTCAGGGTTTCATGTCGATATTAACAATCAATACCTTTGGATTGTTTTTTCCCCCCCTGGGGTAGATGAGATTCCATCACATCCTTCTTGTTCACATCATTCATTCACTATTGCTGACATTCATTCATCATTGTTGTCAGTCATTCACTATTGCTGTCATTCATTCATTCACTATTGCTGTCAGTCGTTCATTCATTATTGCTGTTATTCATTCACTATTGCCGTCATTGATGTGAACTGTCTTCACTGTTGAGTTGCTCTCTGTGCTTCATTTTATGTATGCTAAAAATAGTTTGATATATATAAATTCAAGGAGATATTTGTTCTAAAAATATTATAGTGACAGAAAGACAAAATCAGATTGAGGACAAAATAAAAATTGACCTTCGGCTGTATTTTTAAAAGTTATGTTAAGTGGTTCCTATTTAAAAACACAGTTGCATAAATCACTGTATGAAGCAGTATAGTGTGAACCATTCGTGTCTTGGCATGAAACACTTGGAGCAGGCAAGGGCTGCGTGTGTGTGTGTGTGTGTGTGTGTGTGTGTGTGTGTGTGTGTGACCATTCTCTTCTTTTCTTTAGCCAAGGAATTGTCTTACTTTATGCTTTCCATCTTACCTTTGGCTTTACATTCCTATGCTTTCCAACAGGAGGCTTACATAGATGTAGGAAGGGCTCTAAAACGCTAAGCTGGTCACGTGGGAGCTTTCAGGTTAAACAAGGGCTTGAGTTCTTTAGGAAATTGCCCTACCTCACCTCTGCAAGATACAGGTTTGGCCTGCTTGAATTTGTTATAAAATAACGTGATGATCCTAAAGGTCCATGCCCTGTAACGTGGGAAAGCAGCATAAATGAAGGGCATTCATTGTCTCCTGTTCATCACTGGAGAGATGGCTCAGCAGTTAAGAGCACTTGCTGCTCTCCCAGAGGACCTGGGATGGTTCCCTGCTCAACCCAAGCTCAAGGTATGCTGTCAGTGGAAGAGACTGCCCACGTTTTGCTGGCTGTGAAAAATCCTGTGATTTCATTGGGATGTGAATGAACTTTCAAAGATTTCAAATCTATTTCAAATCCTAGCTGGAGGTCAACAGCCGAGGTGCTTTTTGGACTTCCAGTTACAGATATAAAAGCTCACCACAGCAGCAGCCTCAGCAGCGGCGGAGACAGAGCCGCCATAGCCACAGGCAACCTGAGGAGTCCCCTGCCCCTTAGTGACATCACTCAGATAAAGCAGGTCCTTGGCGACACAGCAGAGAGGAATTCCAGAGGAACTGGCTCATTACAAAGGGCTTTAAAGAGTAACCACAATATAAAAATTAGTAAAGTTTTAGAAATAAGTAAGAACATATGGGCTGATTTCTTTAATATTAAAAATGAAAAAAATATTGAAGATGAAAAAAAAATCTCAAAAGAATTTCCCTTTATAGATGGAATTATAAGGTGGTTTTATGACATGTATTGTTTATGTTATGTGATTAGAAAAGGGTGCTGACGTGGATAAACTCAAGGCTCTGAGCATCCAAGCCTTAAGTAAGCACAGCCTGTGTTTAACACCTTTGCTCAGGACATCCTTCAGAAAACCAGAGCTGTCTCTGCAGGCAACTTGTACCATTGTGTTGACATTTCTGAGTGCCCACCAGATTCCAGAGTGAGTCCATTCCTTCCTATTCTGTCCCCACCCCACCCCCCACCCCCAGTTTTCTCTGTCCTCCTCTCCTGCCTCACTCCAGGTGACTTCTGCGTATATTACCCAAATGACTGCTGTCGTTCTTACTTCAGGGCTGCAGTGACCATCTCCTCCTCCCTCTGATGACAGGAAGAAGGGCTTCCTCTCACAGCAGCAAGGAGTGACTCAGATGGACCAGATGGCTTATCAGCTGTGAGGCCCTTGTGTGCTTTATGAGATGCTTTGAGGCATGTTGCAGGATTTTTCTTTGCAACTTAAACATGGAGCAAATCCAGACATCCAGAGATGCTGAAACGAAATGGATATGTCTCCTCTTGGGCTGCCATTTGCCAAGTGAACACTTGTCAGACAGCACATTCTATATATTTTGAGGAGTCAAAGTCACCTGTAATGTGTTGGCAGAGGCTGTCACAGAGCATTCTGCAGTCCGTGGCTGAGATGACAGCGCACATTGAGGGTGCTGGTTTGCCTTAATAATTGTAAAGTTTTTCTGCTTCTTTTCTCTTTTGCGTTTCCCCATTGTACTGCACAATACAAGAGATTCTGTTGACACTGATAAGCAGCATGGCTGACAAACACCAGTCTTTGCTGTGATAGCCAATATTTCAGACTCTCGAAGGTATCTTTCCTTGATAAAACACCATCAAAAATGATTTTCTCTATGGGGCTCCTGTCAGTCATTTCCAGTTAATTTACTAATTGTGAGTGTCTTCCATTCCCTTGAGATTAAACAAATTATATTCTTGATAACTTGTGGGGATTCTCTGTTGATTGGACATTTTTATTGAATATAAGAAAATACATTCTTCCATATTTTCTCCCCAGAATCTTTATAGCATCATTCATTTATCTGCAATAACTCATTTGTTTAGGGAATCTTCCCCTTACTCTTCATTCTGTGCTTGGTCTTGCTATTTACAATTCCAAATTATGACAAGTCCCTTCCCACCCTTCTGTGTGATTGTCAGATTTCTGGTTTATAGGCAGAGACAGTACACCAGCAGCTGCCATCAATGACTCCCTATACGCAGCTTTCTCTGAAGCAAGTCTCCGAGAGATCAGACAATCTTCTCTAAATTAATTCCAAGTGCAGGCATGATGTCCCTCTGTTCTTGTCCTGTGAGAATTTTGATGGATCTGTCACAGGCTTGCCCACCTCCTTTTCGGACTGCTTCCCAAATAAAACCTCAAGTGTGCCTCTCATGTAACACCCCAGGGAGAGGACAGCCTCCTGGGCATGGAGGAGGATCTCTCTCTCTCTTTCTCTCTCTCTTTCTCTCTCTCTCTCTCTCTCTCTCTCTCTCTCTCTCTCTCTCTCTCTCTCTCTCTCTCTCTTTCACACACACACACACACACACACACACACACACACACACACACACAGTTTCGTCTGGATTTCAGATTTTCTATCTGTTATTTTGTGTGACCAGGAAGTCTGATTAGATTGAGAATCTAGAATCGGGGCAGATCAGCCCCTGGCTGGAAGGTTTAGTGGAACAGATGCCACCTGTGTTCTCAACTTGAGAAGAGAAGGAACTCCTGTGCCTGCTCAGGGTTAAAATGCTGAGAAAGTACCACGTTTTTGTTAGTGTTAGAGAAATGCATCAGAACCTCTGTTTGAATTCTGAGAGTCTTCTGGAGTTTATCCCTGTGAGACTTAAAGGATTAGTTCCCAGAATGTTCACAGTAAGGATTTTGTTGTTTTTTTTAGGGAAAAAATAAGTTGTTTTCATTAGGAAACCTCAAGGAGCAGGAAGAAAAAGTGGTGTGTCTGAATTCTAATATGTATACCTGTTTATAATTATGAATTGAATCTTATACTATTTTGTCATTTATATAAGAAGAATCTTGTGTCAGATAATAATAATAATAATAATAATAATAACAATAATAATAATGGAGGAGAGCTACTAAGGAAAGGCATTGAATGTTGAACTCTGGCCTCCACATGTGCATGCACATGTACACACCCACACTACCAAGCCCACACATAAATGCACATGTACATACTCGAGCACACACACTCACACACACACACAGCAGCACAACCACCAGCACCCCACATACACAAAACACACACACACAAACTATAAAATGTTAATTTATGTATGAATATATATTTTACTAGCTTAAAAAAAAGTTCAGCATACTTTTGACAAAAGGATAAATCAAGAATAAAATGTTGCTGGGCAGTGATGGCGCATGCCTTTAATCCCAGCACTCAGGAGGCAGAGCCAGGCGGATCTCTGTGAGTTTGAGGCCAGTCTGGGCCACCAAGTAAGTTCCAGGAAAGGCGCAAAGCTACACAGAGAAACCCTGTCTCGAAAAACCAAAAAAAAAAAAAAAAAAGAATAAAATGTCAAAAGATCACCTATTCAAAATAAGTCAAAAGATTTTAAAAAAAAAGATACAGCAAACTAGTAACAGTGATTCTTGGATAATTCATATTAGGTTTTGATCCTTATGCAGTCAAGAAGCCCATGTGGGTTGCATTATTCCCCCAGTCATAGGTTATATTTGGGATAAGCAGGAATAGCTTATGTAAATCACAAATAAATGGAGTAAGCCATTATAGACGATGGTTCGGCCAGTAGAAGTGGTTGCCATGAAGCCAGACAACTGGAGTTCATTCCCTGGGTCCCATATGGTAGAAGAGAGAACCAGTTCCTGAGTGTTGTCCTTTGACCTCTATACACATACTGTCGCATGCATGTGTGTGTAAAAAAATTAAATATAAAAAGCAAATGAAGAAACATCAAGTTTTACTCAATATCAAGAAAAATTAGAGAATTTCTATTAATGTTCCCAATTTTCAATCAAAGAAATTGATCAGAACAGTGAAAAAAGGGTGCATATGATTTCTTTGAAGACACCCTACATCAGATACTGGAAAGGCAAATGGAAGTGGAAGGTATTTTAGACACACTGCACATCAGTCACATCATAGGAAAGGGCATTGCTGATGCTATGTATTCACAGGTGAGCAGAGTGATACAGGTGGGCATCAGATCACCAAGTCTGAATTTATTCATTATTTTCCATGAAAAGCAAACTCACCAAAGGTTAATATTGTATTTGCTTTTGGGAAAAAATGTTTTCTTCCTCATGGAATGAGTTTTCAGATGGACATTGTATGTGCTTTTAGGGTGCTGTGATCACACCCACCATGGACCACCCCATGTCAATGCAGCCAACAAACATCGTGGGCCCCCTGACGCAGCAGATGAACCATCTTTCACTGGGGACAGCAGGAACGGTGAGTGGAAGAGTCTGATTTTATTTCCTGGGCCTTGAGAAGGTGCCATGTGCTGTTTTCACTAGCATTGCTCACACACCTTTCAGGTTCCAGCATGAACAAGCTCACATGCAAGTTCAACCTCAGGGAACACTCATTCCCATGGGAAAGGATGATGGTCCTGTGGCATTGCCTTTAGTTAGACTTCAGGTCCTCCTCGTTACATGGCACAGTGCACCAAGTACACCAAGTGCACCATGTGCAATGTAGCTCTTTCTGGAAAGGGGCCCTTCTGCCTACAGGTGTAGATCTATACCCCATGACCACATGCATGGAGCTGCTTTCCTGTCCCCAGCTGTTTACCAGCCAAACCGCTGTCATTGCCAAGTCCTTCACACCTAAGAGGCCAGTTCTAATTATGATTAGTATAGAGGACATTTATTGATAGTCGATGTCTGAAGTAATAGGAAGTCACTGAGAAATTGGCCCAGTTGAACGCTTTTTATCATTCCTGGTGATGCACTGGCATAGTTACTATTGAAGAGAAGGAAGAGAATCTGATATGTTTAACATTTTCTTACAGTTATGATGTTTTTGACTAGTCTTACTTCTCAAAAGTATATTGTTCTCATTTGTTTCTCTGTTGCTGTGTTAAAACCTGGAACAAAAGCAACATGGAGAGGAAAGAGTTTATTGGATTTACAGTGCATCATGAAGGGAAGCCGGTCAGGAGCTTGAGGCAGGAACCTAGAGGCAGGAATGGAAGCAGAGACCATGGAAGAACAATGCTTACTGACTTGCTCAGCTAACTTTCTTGTATGGCCCAGGTCCATGTACCTAGGAAATGGTACAGCCCACAGTGGGCTGGGTCCTCCTACATTGATCAGCAATTAAGAAAATGTCCTGAAGACAAAGTTACAGGCCAGTCTCATGGAGACAATCTTTCAATCAGGGTTTCTTCATCCCGCTTCCCATTGGTGTCAAGTTGACAACCAAGATCAACCATCACATGAACTGAAAAAATGCCGATAGCACACTTGATCTTCATCAATGGCATGCTTGAACTCACCGGCAAAGCTTTTTGTGAAAAGACAATTCCCTCTAATACTCATATCTGACAAAACCTAGAATACCAATCTTATGCTCCACACCATCAGAGAAAATACAGGCATCGTGGACCACCAGCAGTCACACTTAAGTGTTTAGTGTATGCATTAGTGCAGGTGATTAATTTTGTAAAGACATGGAAAAGAAATGCATAATTTCTTTTATCTGAGGCAGCTCGAAGAGTGTAGAAAAAACCCAGGAGTAGGAATCTGCATTGTGCCATCGAGGACACTGTATTTAAGAACTTCCATCTCCTCTCCTTAGAGTGAGATCATTCAGTTCGACACAAGTTCCTTAAGCCACATGACTTTGTGTCTTTAGCTTAACTATCTCTTTGGTACTCCTTCTGTGACTCTCACAGTGGCACTAGCATCACATGTCACTACTGATGTGCTTTATGCCCACTAGTTGTGGATGGGAGCCTTAGAACATTGACTCCAGTTACTCAAAGGGAATAGAAAAAAGAAGTTTCAACCCCACAGAGTGTTCAATGGTCTTCTCTAAATATGGAGAAAATCACAGACTTCCAAGAAAGAATTTTAGTTTATCAGAAGCTACACACCTGATCCCCTGCAACGCACCATTGGTGATAACTTCTCTGCCTGAGAGCCAGAGCTAGGTCAAATGATTGCACAGTGTGCTCAGCTAGATCTCGGAAGTGAGCTCTGAGATCACATTTAACTTTACACCGTGGTTCAGATCATTTTCATTGGGGAGACAAGGTTTCATAATAATATTTTTACCATTTTTAGTCAAGTGTAAGGATAATTTGTAGTCCCTTTGTGTATTCCTACTAAAGCAGATTCCAGATACAGAATTGGAAAGCCTGGTGCTTATGACATCACCACTGGACATTTCACTACCTTTCAGGGATTTTGTCTGCCAATGACTGTCAGCTGAGAATGAGTGAGAATAAAGGCAACTTTATTGTGTTAAATGACAACATAAAGTGTGGTTTTTATTTCTTAAAAAAAAAGAGTTATAATCAAAAACATAGGAAGAAGTGCTTTGTACATTTTACCTGTTTGACTAAAGTAAAAGCCAGCTTCATTACTAACATTTCATTTGGCAACTAGTAAAGTCACACTATGTGACTGGATCCTTTACAAAACAGAAAAATCAAATCAAATAAAAGATATATAGACTAGGCTTCAAATTATTGTAGTTATTAATTAAATAGATAACATAAAATTGTGTATCTGAGACTTTTCAACAAGAAGAGAATCATATGGGACCACAACTTTTACCTAGCTGGCAATGGTCAGAAATGATAATTCAAGGATTATCATTTAATTTAATGCTGTGGACCACTGCCTCTTTTAGCAAGTAAAGGATTTTAACACAGAGAGCTTATTTTTAATGTCAAATCCCCTCTTGCTTTTTGCTTCTTGCCATTGTCTGCTTTCACTATTGCAAATAAATAGTGCTTATTTACAGTAAAAGTATCATATAACATTAATCATTGACAATATAATATTAACATTTAAAGTTGATGATTTGATAAGGTTTTTGAGAGGCAGAGAGAAGATACCTTATGTTGTTGATTCATTCAAAAATAAAATTGAGTGTTCTTAGTGTGTCAAATGTAGTCATTAAACTATCATTCTCATACTTTGGCATGCTCTCATATATTTGCTTTTATGTTTTTTTTTTAATTGGCATTTGCTGTGGATTACAAATTGAGGTTGATGTTTTTAATTGACTTTTTTCACCTGTCTGGATCCATCTTGCACCTCTCTTGCTGGCACCATAGAAAATTCAGTGGTTTTAGGAATGACCTCAGAGTCCAAAACATGATTTGGCTTTGTATGAGCTGTGCATGTTTAGGCCAGGTCCCTTGGCTTCCTAGGGATTTTACTTCTTGTCTTACAAATTGGGAAAGCAATAACATGCACATCCCTGGGATGCTGTGAGTGTTAAATGGCATGATACACTGCAGACCAGCAGACCTAGTGTAACATGTGACAAGTCAGCACTTACCAAGTGAGCCACCCTTAACCTCTGATGGGCCTACCAGGTGGGAGTCCACATCACCAGAATGGATGTACCACCTCGTTAAATCCACAATCCAACTCCTTTGCTTGCTCTATTTCAAGGGGTACAGCTTAATTCTTTAGCATGTCCACTGGGTTAACTGCTAACATAATATTCTAGGGTTCCGGAGCTAAGCTCCTATTCACATAAATGAATGAACTCGCTGAAATTCAAGCAAATACCTTGAATATGTGGAATCAAGTATTCTCTGTATTTCTGACATTATAACCAAAATCATATTTGGCATTGAAATTATAATTAGAGGGATTTTCACATTGATATAACACCTCTGCCTGAGTGTTAGGCACCTAATGGGCAGAGGCAGTACTTTCAGCAGCCAGTAATGTGAGAATCTTGTGTAGAAAGTAGGACCATGACCCATTTACCATCATCCATTGCCCCATGGTCTCACAGACCCAGGGTGGTACTGCTGTCCAATTCATTTTAATATAAACTGACTGTTTTTGGATGTGAAATATCCATGTATTTAGATATCTGGCCCCGTTTGCCCAGTGAACCCTCAATTTGTGCTGGTTCTCTACAGCTTCTCTCTGGCCATTCCTTATCCTTCCTTTTGCAAGCTCAGATAGCACCTCACTTCTCAATCTTTACATGCTTTCCTTTAGCACTTTAGCAGTCTTATCCACCCTCATGGATTCCAACCCCATTTCCCACACTGAAGACTCTTAAATCTGAGTCCTCAATGCTAGTCTTAGAACATCAAACTCATTTCTGTGGTCTCCATGGAGATCGCTCCTCAACATCTCAAAGTCAGCACAACCCACATGCATGTCATAAACTTCTTTGAGCTTCGTTCCAGCCACACCCTTCTCTCTTCTGTGTTCCTGTCCTGTTTTATTTCAAGTTACTACTGTGATGATCTACCCAGTATCCAGACCCTACATTTGGGACTCAATACACACACTGTCCTTCCTCTTCTCCATTTGCCATTACTTTTGAAGTCCCATGAATTAAGTCACAGACATTTAACAGATCTGTCCTCCTGTCCCCATTTCCAGCCTCCATCTTTGGCTTCATTTGGCTCATTGTAACAGTCTCTAAACTCTACTTCCTGCTTTCAGCCTCATTGTTCTACAACCCATTCTCCACCCTGTCATCTAAACTATGTGTTAGTTACTGTAGGTCGGTGTGATAAAATCTCATGATCAGTAACAATTTATAGAAGGGGGAGTTTGTTTGGCTTAGAGCAAAGAGGGAGTCCATAATGCCAAAGAAGGTGCAGCAGCAGGTTTCAAGAACAAGAATCAGTCTTGTCACATTTTTGTCTCTCAGAAGTTCAGAGAGAGAAGAAGAAGAGTGTTGAGGCTATAAATGCGCAGAGCCAGCCCCCATAGTGTACTTACTCCAGCCAGGTTCTGTGTCTCTTAAGTTCCAAAACTTCCTCAAACAGTATCACCACCTGGGAACTCAGTGTTCCAATACACGAGTTTCTGGGAGATATTTCTCATTCAGACCAACATAGCTGCATACCAGGGTCTCTCCCCCACCTGTGAGTCTTCAGAGACTTTCAGAAATCTGCACTCTTGGAAACTTTGCAAAACAAAGTGTGAACAGCAACAACACTAACAGCAAGCTGGGGAGCAGATGGGCTCCTAGGGCAGAGTGCAGTGAAGTTTGTGGGATAATTCAGAGTAGGTAGCGGTCAGGCTGGAGAGCAGGGGAGCTAGAGTAAAATCTTCCTTTTTTACAAGGCACTAAGGCCACTAAGTGTCCACTTCCCTTTTTAAGACTCTTAACAAAAGGAATTATATTGAACCAAAGCATCCTTTTTATCTTCAAAAAGGCAGCTATATTTCATCTCATATCACCTCAGATTTTGAAATGGGTATCATATAGTTTAAAGAATTTCCATCTAGAATTTTCCTTTTCCAAGTGTGTTGGTCAATTCTCTATCCATTTCTAAGCTAACTGAATCTATGGGCTTCAAGCTAAATGAATTTGATGCAAACGAGGGACCTATTCTATTTCATGGCTCTAACCTTGAAGAACTTTCTAGCTTTTCCTGCATTTGTTTACTCTTTCTCACAGAATTCTTCCAATGACAGCAAAGCCCCATTATCCATAATTTCTTATCAAGTTACTGGGAGCTTTAGCAGAAGCCACCCGGGACTTGAGTGTGTTATAAGAACCTCTACATGGCATGGCAATCTTGTTTTACAACTTTCTTATCTCCTTTTCATTTGTTCAGCTGCTGGTCACCAGCGGCTTGCAATGCCACCAGGTTCTGTTGAAAGAAATAAAAAGATTTTGTTCTGCAGGCTTCTTATCTCTAGTTCAGCTTGCCTTCCCCAAGCCACTGCTGAATTGTGACATTGTTGGATTTCCATGGTGTAATTATCACCACTCACAGAAACAATCCTGGAATTGTAGTCTTGATTGGACAGAGTTCACTGTCATCCATCAGGCATCCCAATTCTCCACTGCTCTAAAAATCTGATAATTACCAGATGAAAATATGCATTATCAGCTTTTTTTCATCACTAGGCATAAATATCAGTATTAAGATGGAGAATTATAAAAGTGAACGGAAGAGCTTAAATGGAATCATGATTCAGTAAATAGTATCCTAAGCAATAAATAGCTTCAAGAATCCTGATTATTTCAATTCTTCAAGTGAACTCTCAAGAGAAAAATAGCAGCCAATTACAAACTAATCCAAGATGGAAAATGGAGATGCAAGGGTATAGTTTTTAAATAGTTTTTTAACTTGCTGTAACGTAATAGTTCCTTGCATGGAGACTTGTCCATGTAAATAATGAATGAAGAGTTAAGGGCAACTCTGTTGGGGGCAGGTTTACTTTCAAATATTAAATCTTTACTTTTTACAATATTGATCTTGAGTTCAAGTAAATTGTTTTTACAGAAAGGTCCTAATACAGATAATGCCAAGGAACATGAGTGAGTTTGGAATAAAACAGGGTAAATAAAACTGAGTAATATGACTAAAAACTGTCATTGCTATAATTTAACAAATACATACACTCACACACCACCAGGTAAGATAAACAACCCATGTATTGTTTATGAATGTGGAGGGAAATTAGCTTTGATGGTGCCCTCAACTGGTACAGCATCAGTAAGGAGAGCAAAGAATACTACCTGAGGTTGTACACTTACAATTTTGAGAAGTTGGTGGGTATAAATAGTGTAAAGTAACAGAAAAGCCTTTGCTCCTCAAAAATATTTGATACGGTGTTCTAGACAGTATTTAGTAAAGGAGAGTAATTAAATGAACTACAATTCATCCATAGGCCTAAGTATAATACAGTGTGAAATCACAGAGTTCCATATAAGTAGGGTAAGTATTGTTGATAAAGTTGAGACAAAAGAAAAGGCTGTGATATGTAGTTATGAGTCTATTTTTGTTATAATTACAGATATGCATATATTATGACATGGTACAAAAAATAACTCATTTTTATTAGTGTTTGTATAGTAACTTGAAATTTTACATTTTATGAAAAGGTAACTGGGAATTAAGATCAGTGTTACTCAAACCTTTGGAATTGCTTTCAAACTGATTCTTCTTCAGAGTGGGACTGATAGTCAAGTCACTAGGTTGCTTAACTATGTCAAAAAAGCAGATCACTCATAACTGTGGCTTATTTGTATTTGGATTCTGAGCAGTACTTGCTTGTTCTTAGTGCCCTGAGTGTTTTACAAGGTTCACAGTCCTCTTCAGACATGCAATTTCCTCAAGAGAATGATTGGCATTAAACTGGGGGGCAAATTTGTGAATGGTCTCAAAAGTTACAAATAGGTATAAACACAAATTTATGGTTTAAGATTTTAAAGTGCACTACAGATCACATGAATGGAATAAGAGCTCACATGGGACCATCTATGCCTTAATCTTCCAGAGAGTTGGGAGTGGGCTTATTTCAATTTTGAGAAGACTAGCAACAACTACAGGCTATGTACCACTTTCTTTTTTAAGATCCATGGCTAAAAGAGCTACTTAGGAATAAGAAGAGCAGGAGGGCAGAGGATAGGGAGCCAAAGAGTGTTACAGGATGGGGGGCGAATGTGACAAAAATTATTACATGCACGTATGAAAATGTAATAAAGTCACTACTGTGTATAATTACTCTGTACTAATAAAAACATTGCAGAGAAGATGGTGAAGGAGTTGCATGCATTAAAGCCTCTTTGTCGTTTTTAAAACAGCTGATGTATTTACCCTCACACCCCACGTTTGCAATGACTACTTTAGCTTAGCTTCTTTCTAGATTTGGTTACCTCCAATGTTATGACACTTTAAAAAAGCCATCCATCCTTTGTTCCAAGATCTAGGCTTGGTGGCTGCACACAAGGTTAATGGGCCTGGGTGAAGAGTGCTCTGTGTTCTGCCCCTGGTCAGGATGATTAAAAAAATAAGTTGAGATTTATAACACTTGGGCCATATAATCCACATGGTATAAAACATGAGATTTTTCATTAATCTCCTTTAAAGTTACTTCTTTTGTTCTCCATTCCTACCACACTTTGGGTGCCCTCTAGATGGACTGTCTTAGAAACACTTACAACATCTTGGAAGGGCAAGAATCTCCCACTGATTCTCAAAGGTCTATCAAATAGATCAAGAGGAAGATGGTGATGTTCTGAGAACTGGTCCTGGTAGCGTGCATAGCCTGGTGATAAGGGAGACGAACAGTCAACTGTCCACTAGGGTCATGATGCCTTGAGTACTTGAAGACAAGGGGCGGGGGCAGGTGACTGTGTGATGCACATTGGGCCCTTCCAACTTTTAACGCTAAGATTCTGTTTTTATTTCCTTTGGACTTCATTGCATTCTTTCTCATGCTCTTTTCATTCCAAGATTCAATCCCAAGACAGAATTATGGTACTTCACCAGCTGTTGTGTCAGGTAGGAAAATTCTAATTCCTTTCAGACTTAATTGGAGGGAGGAGATGGATCTTGTCTGGTTTTCTCCAAAACTCTTCAAAGCAGTGATTCTCAACAGGGGTGGGTATAAGCGGTTTGCATTTCATTTTGGCAAGGGGAGGAATATGTAGTTATGAGTCTATTTACTAGGACAATCTGGCTTTATGTCTAGAAGATAGATATACTGTCTTTAAAGTGAAAAATAAGATCTCAAAGACACTTTGTCCTGAAAGATATGCAGAAGATGTAGTTACTGCTCTGTGTATCGGTGGGACTCACTGTTTGACAAGCTCACCAGAATTTCTGAAAAGTGGAAGAAAGATTTTACATCTATCCAAAAAAAAAGAGCACATATTTATAAAAAGAGATTGAGAAGCGCTGCTTTAGAGACCAGAGTTCCTCAGAAGTCAGAAAGTTATCCCATGTGCTTGCTTGGCTCCCAGGACAGAGTCGGAGATGTACACTCAGTTTGTTGAATGAATCAAATTTAATTTTTCCAAGATGTTATATTTGGGATATCAAAAGTGACCCTTCTGATATTCCATTTCACAGAAAGGTAGTGGAGGCTGCTTTGAGGAGACATGAGGCTCTTCAGCATTCAATTAGCAATATTGGATTTGTTTTGTAAAATTTAATGATGTAATTTGGAGCTGAGTGTATGTGTGTAAAGAAGTTGGTGCTTTTAAAAAAACCTTGGAACTGCATGAATATTGCACTTTCATCTTCACTTTTACTTTTGGTTTGTTGCAAAGAGGAAAATGGACACGGTTATTAATTTTTGTTAATTGATTTTAACTAACTAAAGAGTAGCAGGAAGCATGGAAAGCTTGGAGCTCCTTGAGCCTTTGACATGTTAGGTGGTTAAGAATGCTCACACGAACTGAGAAGGCCATTGGAAAGAGTGCATGAAACATAGTTCAGGAAATGCTCAAAAGAACACAGGAGGCAGTTGAGTCTGGCAGCCAGAAAATGTCTTCCAGTGGAGAGCATCCCACTCAAGGCCACTGCACTTTCCTGATACTGTTTCTAAAAGGGCAGTGCTTCCTCCTGTCCTGTGGATTTCTTTAGTTATCCCCGTGGCTATACATTCATCTCAGAGCTATGTGGATGTCATCATTGAAAAGCCAAGAGTTGGCTTTCAACTGGACACGGCTTTGGTATTCTTGTTCTCCATGGATTATCATTCATTAAAATGCCATGTGCCTGTTGTTCCTCCCTCCCCCATGTATGACCTACCATATTTTAATGTTTCTTTTGTGTTTAAAACATGTGACACTGTAGAGGAGACTTGCTTTAGTATGAATAGCTTTTACTTTCTTTAACCTTTGGCCTCTTTGTTTGACAGAAGGCTTATACTCACAGTTAACTAACATTAATAATAACAAATAATCCTTCAACCAAACATCCTTTCATCTTTAAGAACACAATGAATGCTGGCCATGGTAGTGCACACCCTTAATCCAAGAATTCAAAAGGCAGAGGTAGGCAAATCTCTATGAATTAGAAGACAGCCTGGTCTACATGGTGAGTTCTAGGCATCTATATGGTGAGACCGACCGTGTGTGTGTGTGTGTGTGTGTGTGTGTGTGTGTGTGTGTGTGTGTGTGTGAATATAACAAGATATTAACACACACACACATCACAATGAAAATTGCAAGTCAGTTCTCAGAATTATTTACCTTACAATCCTGGGTCCTCTCTATACAAATCAATCTTGGCAAGAAATAGTGTCTAGCCTCAGGAATTCCCATCTGATCCTACTAAAACTCTCAAGTAGATAAATGACTTGTTAAACATAATACTTTATAAAATGTAAGCATGTGAGTGTATGTTTATGGAATAAGAAATAAAAACACAGAGGAAAATTAAAATCCAAGATATGGAGCTTAAGTGTTGACTTGGTCACTAGTATGCTTACAGGAGGTCCTTAGTGCAATCCACAACACCCACATGAAAAAGCCAGACACACAGTAATGCCAGCACTGGGGAGGCAGAGGCCAACCAATCTAGCCTAATAGGTGAGGCCCAGACCAATGAAATACCCATCTCAATATAAAATGTGGATGACTCAAGAGGAATGGCATTTAAAGTTGACCTCTCCCTACCACCACATGCATGTACATACATGCATATATGCAACTACACACATGTGTAAACATGTAACCCCTCACACACACATACAAACCCAGTATGATATGTGGCCAATAAAAGATATATTAAGTTGTCAGTAGTTGAATACAGAGGAAGGACCAATAGAAAATTCTTATGGAAACTACAATTTGGACCATTTTACACTTCGTTCCTCCTTATACGATTTGGACAGTGGTTGGACATATTGCACAGTTGTACCCTCCTTAGGTTTATGTCTAAATAACAATAGATGTCTGTTCTAAAATAGTCACTAACTGGCTGGTAGACAATTTCATTGACTTTTGAACAATTAACATATCTTTTATCTAACTATTGACCATATTAGGAAAGCAAACTG
Source organism: Peromyscus eremicus (assembly GCF_949786415.1). Lineage (NCBI taxonomy): Eukaryota > Metazoa > Chordata > Mammalia > Rodentia > Cricetidae > Peromyscus > Peromyscus eremicus. Next base: position 110,249,941 of record NC_081422.1, on the reverse strand, counting down.
AGCCTGATGAGGTAATAAATCTTTCCCAAATATCTGAATGTGCCAGTATCAAGTGATTTAGATAATCAGCTTTTGCCAACATATGAGCCAACCAAATTGCTTTAATATATTGGAGCTCAAGATATTAACTCAATTATTCACAGAGATATAATCTATTCCATTTTTGTTCAACCAGTATTTTAAACATTACCAAACTATTTCTGAGTACTGTGCTAAGTGTTGAAGATGTAAATATGAATAGAAAGCCTGTCCTTGTTAAAAAAAAAGTCAGCATCATAGTTCAACTTGATTTTGCTGTTTCTTATGATGTTATTTGTGATAATATAAATGGTATAGAGAAACAAGAATATAGAAAGAAGATTTGAGATTCAGAGTAAAAAAAGTAAATTTGGAGAAGGATCAGTAAGGCCGAATAGGAGTCTATCTGATAGACTACAGTGGGGAGGTCTATTAGGCATATAGTACAAGATATGTCATCTCTTAGAATGGGAAACAGCATGAGGGTGTTGAATGACAGCAAGTCCTTTCAGATCTGAGGACAAAATGTGACCTTGGTGTATATCAAAGCTAGGTCTGTGTGGTTCTCATTTGGGTTAAGGACTCTTTGTTTACTCAGTCCTGTATCATCTTGGTTTTTTTATTTATTTAATCCCTGTTGGTAACATACTATGTGTTAGCTTGTATTCAGTGCTGGGACTAGAACCTCTCATTAGTAAAGAAAGACATTAGTTATGAACATTTTTATTACAACAGTATATAAATGCTTTAGTATTATATTTTCAACTCATAAATAAGATGCCCAAGTTCAGAAGCTACTTGTATCATTTTGAGTTGTGGACACGTGGGGAAATTATTGAACTTTCTGTAGTTCATTACATCTCTGGGGAAATACTAACCACATAAGGTGGTTGTAAGCATTTATTAAATTAAGCCATATACTCTTAGAACAGATCCTGGCATAAACTAAGTGTTCAAATAGTGTTCGCTATAGCCACACTAATCATTATTGGCACAATATATTATGTTAGTACAAGAAGGAACAATGGACATGAACTGGTAGAGGTGAGAGAAAGGCCCCAGGGAAAGAAGTCTCTAAACATAGAAACAAAGACATATGGGAATTGCCTAAGTAAAAAAACAGAGCTGAGTTTCAGACCAAGGAAGCAGCTGGTGCGAAGGCTTCTGATCGCAGCTAATGGAAAGGCTGGGAAACTACAGATGGTTAGCAGGACAAAGAGACATAGAGCGATGGGGAGTAGGGAAATCAGCCTGAGAAACAGGTCAGCTGTGGCAGTATCCTCAGGTACAGTAACTTGAGTTCCATCCTGATGACAATGAAAATGTTTAGAGTTGGAGAATGATATAATCACTCTGCTTATAGGATGGAGAATGTCAGCAAAAACAGAAAAGGGCCAAATGCACTAAAGAATCTAAGAAAGAAATCATATTGATAAGTAGTCACATTCTGGAAATGACCATGACATTGAATGCTAGTGAGTTTGTGATAAGTGAAGGGGATAGGATACCCTGGATGTTGCAACCAATTGAGTATCAGAATAGGCATTGAAATGACAAAGCACAGGTCTTCAGCTCCTACAGCTCAGTGGCCCACCATGCCACTTGTAGGAGCCAAATTGAAGGAGGATCAAGTGTGCCTGGGAGAAAGCTGATTTCTCTGCTGAGTGTGTTGACTTTGAGATGTCCACCACATATGCCAGTGGAGAGTTTAATGGCTGTTTCAGTGTGCGTATCTATCTCAAACACTATCTTTATATGGATATGGAGTCTGGAGTTACCATCATAGAATATAGCCCTGATTACCAGTATGAATGTGCTTGGAGTGGAGGAAAAGTAGGCAGAACCCTGGGTTTAAAAAAAAGGAGCAGAAAATAGAATCTAGAATGAAGGTTGGAAAAGGCAGCACATAATAGATGGAAAGAGAAACAGAGAAAGAAGTTTCAAATATGTCAAAAGCGAGAACACTACAAGTACATAGGAGTCTCAAAAACAAGCCATTGCATTTTGTTAAACCTGATCACTGGTGAGGCTGGAGATGGATCAGCAGTTAAGAGCACTTGCTGCTCTTACATAGGACCTAGGTTCAGTTCCCAGAATCTATGCCAGGTAGCTCACACCACCTATAATTCCAGTTCCAAGGGATCTGACTCCCTGTACTGGCCTCCACAGGAAACTTCACACGAGTGTGAACACATACACACACACACACACACACACACACACACACACACACACACCAAATAAAATTTTAAAGATTCTCTAGTGAACTTGATAGTGGTATTTGGGAGAAAGGGCAAGAAGAGTGAATGCTTGTATGTGATGGGCAGATGTGGCAACCAAAAGGAGCTCCATGAGTTTGGCTTTAAGGATTAAAAATGATCTAGAGAAATAGAGAATGCCACTGGTTATTTGTTGATTTCTTTAATGGAATGTTTCTAATATGATGGGAAGAAAGAAGGAGGACACTAGTTACAGATGTATCTAAAGAAAGATGAGCAATAGAAAGGTCCTCAAGACAGCCATACATGAGGAAGGGTGTTGTGTGTGCATGTAGGAACAGGAAGCCACTCTGTGTTTCTGTGTAAAGTTCTAAGTGACATGTGATCGTCTTTAGGAGATGTAATGGAAGGCTTTAGGCAGAAGAGAGTTAGAAAATGGAAAGTTTGGGGATAGTTCATTCAAAACTACAGATTTCAAAAATTATTGCTTTGTGTGTGTGTGTGTGTGTGTACCACAGCATGCTTGTGAGAGCCAGAGAATGGCTTGAGGGAGTTAGTCCTCTCCTGTCACTGTGGGTTTCAGAGCAGAAACTCTTGTCATCAGTCTTGTGAGGCAAGGGCTTTTAACCACTAGACCATATTTCAGGCCCAGGAAATTTGATTTTGCTTGCTGTAATGATCAACAGCCATGAAAGTAGATTAATCAGGTCTGAAGATTTCTTGCATGGAGTAAGAAAACAGGAACTGGGCTCTGATGACTTGGGTAAGAAAATAGCTGAACCACAGATGGTTTTGAGGAAGACTTTGAAGAATGAACAAAAGATGATAGAAGACAGGAAGAAAGAAAATTCAAGAGACTTGGTGAGATGTGGAGTGGTGAGAATCAGAAAACTTGAACTGTAAGATTTTAGACCATAAACTATTTCTTGATGTACTTGATTATGGGGCAAGGTGACCAAGCTAGGCTTGGGTAAGCCATGGAAAACATGAACATAAAATATTGCTAGGTAAGTGGGTCTAAGGTGAATAGCTAGGCTTAAACAGAGAATATGTAGTTTAAAAATAATTACTAGGAAGAAAATGGCCAGGACTAGAGTAGTGATGTCCGAAAAGAGCAGTTGATGCTGGGGATTATGAGTCTCTGAGGCATTTCCTTCACTGTTGTCCCCTCTCTCTCCCCTCAGTCACTGCTCTATGAGTCCATCCCAGGTCATTTCCATTAGAAGAAAGATGACTGTAGCCACACACCCTTAATGCAGTCTCCTTTTCATTTATTTGTTTATTTTTGAGATTCTAGTTTAAGTACATTTCTCCCTTCCCTTTCTTCCCTCCAAACCCTCTCATATGCTCCTCCCCGCTCTCCTTCAAACTCATGGCCTCTTTTTCACTAACAGTTATTGCATGCATATACACATGTATTTTCATATATGTATATATTCCTAAATATAATTTGTTAGTCCATATAGTGTTACTTGTGTATATATGTATTTTCAGGGCTGACTATTTGGTACCAAATGGTGTGTTCTTCCCTGTGAAGACCACAGCTTTACTCAGTTGTACACTTCTTTGTGTAGTGTTGAGGCCCCTTGAGCTTTTCACCATCCAGTTTGATGTGTCCATTGGTGTCATGCTTGTTCAGCTCACATTTGGGTGGTCATGTTGCTGGGACTCTATAGATGTAGCTCCTGCTATTACTAAAAGATGTGATCTCACAGAGAACTCCCCAATCCTCTGGCTTGTAGGATATTTTCACTTCCTCTTTCCAGATGCTCCCTGAGTTTCCTTTTTAAACAAAATTATGGAGAAAAATATGTAAATAAGTTTCATTTCTTTCAAGGACATCAGTGTAAACCAGGGAAAGACTACTATGTCCACAAAAGAAAAGTAGGACCAAAGTCCTTCCTCCTCTTCCAAAATGCTGGAGGTTCTGAATTTAAACCTGAGACATGGGAAGGGCAAAAGAGGGCTCAGAAAGGTAGTGGGGAAAAGTAGAGAACGTGTGGGACATGTGCTCATCCTCTGCCATATATTTTTATACATTGTCTGGAATGGACTGAACTGGTAATTATCAGTATGCATTTGAGGTTTCACAGAAGAGCATCTGCAATGCATCAGTCAAATATGAGGCCTTAATGTTGAATTTCTGAACGTGGAGTTACACATCAGGCCCTATAGTGTAAGGCCTAGTGGTGCATGCTTGTCACCACAGCCCTGGGAAATGCAAGGCCATCTTGTTCTGTCTAGACCAGTGGTTCTCAACCTTCCTATCACTGTGACCCTTTAATACAGTTCCTCATGTTTTGGTGATCCCCAACCATAAAATTATTTTCATTGCTACTTTATAACTGTTATTTTGCTAGTGTTGTGAATTGTAATGTAAATATCTGATATGTAGGATATCTGATATGGGACCCTGTTGAAAGGATCATTTGACCCCTAAAGGGGTCAGAACCTGCAGGTTGAGAACTGCTAACATAGATGGTTGAGACCAGCCTGCTCCATGTAGACAGAGGACAGCCTGAACTGCACAGTAGGACTTAGTCCCCCTGCCCTTACCCCAAATCAAACTAAACAAAGCAGATGGCAAAGTACTTTACAGCTGGCTTTGTGGGCTTTGCTAGTTGGTGACACAGACTTCCACTGGAAAGTGTCCTTACCGTGCAGACAGTGAGGCTTGACTGAAGCCTAGCTTTGCACAGTCTCCCCTTGGGTGAGAATTATTTTTGAAGACTCTCCCATATCATCAACAGGCTGGGGCATAGTGTTTAAGTGTCTTCAAAGGAGGAAGCTGTTCCTCAAGCCTTTGACAGCATGTGTTCGCCTGGATTCCATGAGCTAATTCCAAATGACTTCCATCTCATCTCTTAATTAAAAATTAGGTCCATTAGTAGTTCCAATTAGCAACAATTAACCATTAATTTGTGTTTACTGTAAGAGATCCAACACAGTTATAAGTGCTCCCACAAGCCACACTTAGAAGTCAGTTTCCTTTCTTCCCACAAACTGTGTGCTTCTTTGATGGCAAGAAGGCATTTCTCGAATTGTGCTAAGTAATTACATCTCTTTCTTTTCAATAAGTTGTAATGAGGGGAAGTTTGCTCTGCTTGCTTATTCATCCAGCAGATATTTGCAGACTCTCTGCAGTACTGCAAAGAACCAGGACAAGGCAGCATAGAATGTGCCCTTTGCCTTGAAAGAAAGAAGAGTCTACCAGTAGGCCTGGCTCTAGAGAGCAAGCACATGGCCCAGTAGGTGACAGAGCTCTTGAGTTGTCTGTCCACCAGACTGTTCATTAAACATGATGTTTGTACAAGTGTTAGATACGTAAGCATATCCACACTCGGTCATCATGTTCTTGCTGGTGCATTGTGGGAATATAGTTTTCAGTGATATAGTCATGTGACTTCCTCTAAAGAAAGATTCAGCCAATAGACTGTGAAGATCATTGTTATTTGACTAAGTGGTTTTTGTTGTTGTTGTTGTTGTTTATTTTTTTGTTTTTGTTTTTGCAAGTGTGTGTGCATGCATGTTTGTTTTTGTGGGGTGTACATATTTGTGCTCGCTTACATACATGAGTGTGTATGTGTGTGCATGTGTGCATATTTGCTTATGAGGGAGTACACGTTTGTGATGTCTTACATGCATGAGTGTGTGTGTGTGTGTGTGTGTGTGTGTGTGTGTGTGTGTGAGAGAGAGAGAGAGAGAGAGAGAGAGAGAGAGAGAGAGAGAGAGAGAGAGAGAGAGAGAGAGAACAAAGTTGATGTCCAGGGTCTTCTTTGGTCATTCCCCTTGTCTGCTGGGATTACAAGTGGCCACCACACCTACGCACACCCAGGGATCTGAACTCTCTTCCTCATGCTTATAAGGCTAGTACTTTATCCACTGAAACTCAATGTTTTTGTACCAGCCCCTTTGGGGATATACTGGGAAATACTGCAAAATTATACACTTTATTTTAGTGACGGGCAAGATATATCTGTGAAGGTCCACACAGTAAAGAGTTGAGGGCTTTGCAGGACCTAATGCATGGATGAAGCATGCAAATAGAGGCTGGAACAACTGTGCTTCATTAACCTTTACTTACAGGATCTGCAGAAGATGGTAAAGTATGGACCATGCAAGCAAGATGATCTGAGTTTGGTCTCCAGAACTGATGTAATAAAGCCTAGCATGGTCATGCGTGTTTGTAATCCAAGTACTGGGGTGGCAGACTTCCTTGGGACTTACTACTGGTCAGTCTAGCTGAATCAGTGCGTTTCAGGTAAAGTGAAAAACAATGTCAAATAAAAACATACAATGTGGAGAGCATCCTGAGGAATGACAGCCTTGTGGTTGACTTCTGAACTACACACACACACACACACACACACACACACACTTCATTTATTACTACAAAGACAGGCAGCTGACCAGGTTTGGTCTGCATGCTGTAATTTGCCCACTCCACTTCATCAGTTTCCTTAAGTATCTTATGTTAAGGGCTCTCCCTGACATTGTTTATGAGACACAGGAAGTTCCTTCCTCTAAAATCGGCATCTTTGTCCAAGGCCAGAGACTAAGACACAGCCAGAGAGACATTTTTAACTTGGTCCTACCACTCCTAACTATGTCTTACCCAGGCTAGCTGCTTCTCTGAGTGCTGTTTGTCACCCCGAGGAAGCAGGTAAGCTACCTCTATCTTATTTAAAAATCAACTACTTCATAGAGTGAACCCCAGACTGATCGAGTAGCTGCTGTCTGTGTGGCAATCAGAGAAAAGTGTTCCTTGGGGACACAACAGACAACTAGGTATACAGTCAGCAACACACAGTGGTTTCATAGCAGAGTCCTTCATCAAGGGGTCGGGACACTAACTTTGGAGTACAAGATAAGCAGCCAAGGCATCACCTACCACATTGGTCATAGCTAGCTCACTTTGACACTATATCCAAAAGCCATACTACACACACACACACACACACACACACATATATATACACACACATATGTATATATACATATATAAGCACACACACACACACACACACACACACACACACACACACACACACATATATATATATATATATATATATATATATATATATATATATGAGCACAGCCTACGTAAGATGTAACCCAGGAAAATAAGGCATTCAAAGGCAAAAGTGGATTTGAAAGGGAGCAGACTACCTGTGCATGTTCCATATATCTAGTGTGGGAAGCTCACAGTTCCATTTTTAATAATCAACAGCATAAACTGGGCACTTGGGGCTCAGGGAGAGAGTCCAACTGTGAATTGCCTGTGAGGTAACACTTGCTGCAGGCAGACTGGAGACACACAATACTGAAGAGACACTGCTAACAGACACATTAGCATTTCTCTAGACTCTGTGGCAAATTAGTTTATCAGAAAGCAACATGCTGGAACCATCTGATTGTAGGTCCCTGTTGCAAGGCTTTCTGTGTGTGCAAATGACATGTCTTAACCCCTTTTTTCTTAAAGGAATGCTAGCTGGTGTCAGCATTTAGAAGTGTTGCTAGCTGCCTTGAGACATGGCGCTGGAAGTCATTGTCTCTGTTTTTACTGTGCATCCCTTGTATAAGGAAGAAATGAGTTGCCCGAGTCCAGGAGCCTATGTCTCTCACTAGAGGGATACATGGGTTTCTTCTGCATCTATGGTGTAGTGTGAAAAACCTAATCTAGTTTCCTTTGTATCTGGGCCAACAGGACAGTTGGAATTAGATAGGAGATGTTGGCTTTTGCTCCCTTGCTCCCAAATGTTTATTAGTTTGGTTACTTCGTGTTATCTGTTTGTTTTTGTTTGGTTTTAAGAAATGGAATCGCACTATGTAGCCCAAGTTGGCCTTGAAATCTCAGTAATCCTGACTCTATTTTTAAAGTACTAGGATTTCAGGTGTGTACTAATATTTCCCATGTGTTTCCTGTTCTTAATTTGTGCTTTATATTATCTAACCCTTGATTTTTATGAACCTGTAACACCTTCAACATGGAAGCATGAAGACTAACCACTATTTAAAGATATATGGGAAAGGGTAGAGAATATATCAATCAGTGGTGGAATGCTGACCTAGCATGTTCAAGGCACTAGGATTAATCTTCAGACTGTGCAAACACATACACACATACAGATGAGATAAGAGAAATGTGTGTGCTACAAAGGCTCAGTGGGAAGGCAAGATGAAACTCGGCCTTGGTAATGCCTTGATCTTGTTAAAATTTTCCATCACTCAGTGGTGTTAGTCACCCATGTCTATGCAGATGTGAATGGGAAAGCATAGTATTAAACACAGAAATGTATTTAGAATCAAGAGATCGCATAGGATTCCTGACCTCACTAGTTCATAAGTAATCCTCAATGAGAGTTCTTAACACTCTCTTAAGTGATAAGCTCTTCTCACTTTAAGTGTAAGTAAAAATTGATGACCAGCTTCATAAGTGTACACAACGCTGAGAAGGGAAGTCATGAACATGACATGCAGAGTGCCTGGGGAGTAACCAGTATGTAAAATGTGTCACATCTCCGAGGCTTACTTCCTTACATTCAGGAAGTGTTAGGATTTTCTCGAGGAGCCCTAGCCTTACAGATGCTATGAGAGGCTTAAAAGGTAAAGTGGAATTTTAGAATACAGTTTACAACCCACAAGTAGAAGAAATATTACAGGAATTGATTCCATATTTTCTTTGTTAGCTCATTTGTTTTTGTATTATTAGCTGAGTTATTATAATACATAAAATTTAAACATTAGAAACAAGAACAATAATATAATGCACTGTTGTTCAAGTCTTAAATAGTCTTTTAATAAAAAACCCAGATACCAGGGTGAAAGTTGAAAGATCAGAAAAGCAGAACAGCCAGCCACTAGTTCTTACCTCTACAAAATCTTCAGCCCAAAGAGAATGAGTTCCTTATATACGCTTCTCTGCCTAGATATCACTTCCTGGGATTAAGGGCATGTGTGCTTCACAGTACTTGGATTAAAGGTGTGTGCCACCACTGCTTGGCTCTGTTTCCAGTGTGGCCTTGAACTTACAGAGAGTCAGACAGATCTCTGTCTCCTGAGCGATAGGATTAAGGGTATGTGCCACCACTGCCTGACCTCTATGTCTAATCTAGTGGCTGGCTCTGTCCTCTGATCCTCAGGCAAGCTTTATTAGAGTACACAATATATCACCACAATGCACAGCAGTAAAACGCTGTTAAAATGATGACTAACTATGACTTTTGAGTGTTAAATGATATAGGGAAATTTTGGAAGCATGTAACACATTCACTATATGTGTTTTTAATGGTTATTATATTAACTTTTTGAAATTTTGCTTAGCAAATAGCATAATTTACTAAAATTTAAATAGCAGTTTCAAATATAATATTAAGGAGATATGTTTTTTAATCTTCAAGATTATAATATAACTATATTTCTCCGTTTGTTTTCCTCTCTCCAAACACTCCTATGTACCTCTCCCGGCTCCCTTTCAAATTCTTGGCCTCTCTTTATGCTGTTATTGCATGCATATATGTATATACCTACATATTCCTAGTTATAACCTGTTCAGTCCATACAATGTTACTTGTTAGTATCAAGAACACATGGCAGAATTAATGTCACTGGGATGCTTCTGTCACTAACCGTGATAGATAGAGGGACCTCTACAGTTCTCTCTAACCCCACTCTTTATACTTCCTCTTAGTGGATTCTGAGAGCACTCTGTCTCCTTATAGATGTGGCTTAAATTTATTGAGCATCTACAATCACTTTTAAGTTTTATGTGAATTCATTAAATATTGGCCAGAAGGCCATTGTCTCTAACCAGCTGGCTGCTGTTTTGGGTATTTTTCATATTGGAATCTAATTTCAAGTGATGTATTCCCTTCTTTGCAGGCAGCAGTTAGAAGCATTTAGAAGTCTTCCCAGTTCAGTTAATGTAAAAATCTCAGTCTTTGGTGTTTGTTGGAATCGACATAAGGCACTTAAAATCAGGCCCCTACATAATACATTTAAAATAATGTATTGCTAGTAAGTCTAGCTCCCACATGATAACTATACACACACACATACACACACATATACTATTGGTATATACAACATTTCCAGTTTTCTGTTTAAAACAATATTGCCTGTGACAATTTGTTTCTCTGGGATGCACACCACATAATATTTATAGCTATCAAAGTCAAGTAGGTTTCATTCCCAATCCATTTGCAGCCAAGTTCCTGCTTATACTGCCTTCCTTCAGATGGCTTTATTCATTCTGACATGTGGAATCTATCAGGATGATCCGTTTTCCTCATCTGAACCATGCACTCAGCTACATTCCTTGCACTTTTCCTTTGATTAAATATTGATGGAAAAGCCATTGGCTATCTCCCCTTCACACTACCCCCAAAGCCACAGTCTCTCCAGCCATTCCCTGACAAATGGAAACAAAGCCTTGAACAGACTTGAAACCAATCGTGTCCTTTGATCTGTATGAGGTGGGCATACCTTCAGCTGGCAACAAAGCTATGATGGCTTCAGAGTGATGGGTGACAAACTCCTGTGGGCACGCTTTGATTACTCTGAGTACCTCCTCTGAGCCCAGATACCTGCCCAGGAGACTCATGTGCCAGGGAAAGCATAAGACTCCAGAGTTGGGAAATTTAAGTTTGACTGAATGTGGAGGTGGGGAGGGGGCTAGAGATATACCTCTGCAATTAAAAGCATGTACTGCTCTTCCAGAAGAGCCAAGTTTGGATCCTCTGTCAGGTGACTCACAACCAGTTGTAACTCCATCTCCAGATTATCTGGCTCCCTCCTTTGGCTCCTGTGAACACCTGTGCTCATATGTGTTCCCCGCGACACACACCATATACATATAGTTTAAAACAAAATCTTAAAATGATTATGCATATCCAGAGTTCTGGAAAAAGGATTTACATATTTCAGATGTTTGGTGTGGAAGGTGGAAACCTACACACTAAAGACTAAGGACCAACTACTGCCAAACATGTCGGTTCAGTCATTAGGGGAAGAAGAGAGGATGCCCATCAATGGTCCAGGGCCACCGAAAGAGCAAGTTTGGGATGCAAGTTAGAAAGGCTTAAGGACATGACAACTTGGGCTGTGTTGAGCATGTTCAGGAAGTGAAAGACACTTCCTGACTGCTCCCTTCATCAGCCTTACCCAGCAGGCAGAGAGAGAAGCAGGGCATCCTTGTCTTTGACATTTCTCTGGAAAGGGTAGTTTGCACGTTTGGAGGAAATGCTTATGCATGTTTGGCAGCACTCACTCATCAAGAGGCCTGGTCTGATGATTGTGATTAACCTTTGAAAATTGTTTAATTGGACGTATTATGAACTTGCAAATAGCTACAGCTAATTAAAGGCTATTGGAAAATTTCCCATGAATTCTTCCCATGTCTCAAGGACAATTATAACACTGCCTGAAAAACACAGCCCAACACTGAGTGGCCCTGACAAAGGATAAGCATAAACACTAGATATGCCAAGAAAGTGTTTTCTTCCTTGCATGCACACACATTATGGACACATGGATTTGCATCTGTAGGAAGCACACTCTTAGAGTGTCGTGTGTTACAACTGATGACCATACTCACTCTATAAGAGAGTGTCCATGTCCTCTTACACATAGTTTTTTATAGCTCAGTGGGGTCTCCCATTTGTATTTATGTTCCTTCCTTTGTTTTAAAGTTCTAAACACAAGACCTGCCGTTTTGTTCATAGCATTGACTATCTCATACTCTCCTCTATGAGACAATGAGTGTCACCATTGATCTAATCCTACGTGTGTTTCCTTTTCATTTCTGGCCCCTGTTCTTTCATTCTTCTTCTCTTTCTATCCTGTTTTATCAAGCAGTAGCCCTCTTATTTTTTTTTTATCAGTTTGACCTTTTGTTTGTTGCCTTTTATGCTTTTGAGACAAAGTCTTGCTGTCTTGCCTAAGGTGTCTCAAATTTACAATCTTCCTGCCTTGGCTTTCTGAATGATGAGATAAAAGGCATGTGACACCATGTTAGCTCTTCCTTCTGTGTTCTTATCTGTCTTGTCCTGTTTTTATTGATTTACAGTATAAATAGCCTCTGTCCCATATGCCCCTCTTCAGTATATTCTTGTTCATGGTGACTGTTCCTCTGCCTGACACCATGGGCAGGTACCCCCATCTCTAGTTAATAGGACACTTTGAATTGTGTCATCCTCTTTCTCAGTGGTATCTGTCCTTGAGCTGTCACACACATGACTCTAGTTAGGCATCTGTCCTCTGCTGGAAATGGCATGCCAGTGTTTTCAATTACTTCCTATGTGTTCTCATCCCATCCTCCCATCCCCCTCTGGCCCACTGGCTCACCCTCCATATTCACAATTTCAGCCTACTTCAGTCTCTTCAGCAAATTCCCTCAACATTCTGGATATCCTCTGGAGAGATTGCTTCTCCATGCTAAGGCTTTTAAAGCTAAGCATGCTATGCTTCAGGGTTATGAAGGTCTTTGGCAGGGATGTACAACACAGGTCCTCTTTGTAGGTTAGAACTATATGGTTTACTTGAAGTTTAAGAGAAAAATCTCTCAGAACTTTTTCTTCTTCTTACCTGTACTGCAAACCTCAGAAACAAAAAAGCACCTTTGTTCACACACTCTTCCTTATTTATGTATATTCTAATATATGGGATGTTTGAAAACAGTTGAAACCATTTTACTCCCTAACCATAGTCCAGGCAGATCCCTGAACCTTTTAGTCTTATTACTGCAATTCTTTTCTGGGTTGGCATGTGGCTCTTTCTTTCTTACTCATCCTTCACACAGATCTGGAATACATTTTGAGAGTAATATTTTAAAATATTTATGTACAAAGATATGGTCTTAACATTTGTAGTAGAATATTTTAAGTTACTTTTGCTTATGTTGTATTTGTTTAACTCTGTGAAGCTGTGTTACTATGCCTGTGTAAAATACTTGATGGTCTAATAAAGAACTGGCCAATAGCAAGGCAGGAGAAAGGATAGGTAGGCCTGGCAGGCAGAGAGAATGTATAGAGGGAGAAATCTGGGGGGAGAGAGCAAGAAGCCAGAGAAAAAGGACTCCAGGGGCCAGCCACCCAGCTATACAGAGAGCCACAAAGTAAGAGTAAGATATGCAGAAGTTAGAGAATGGGAAAAGCCCAGAGGCAAAAGATAGTAGATGGAATAATTTAAGTAAAGCTGGCAAAAAACTAAGCCAAGCTAAGGCCAGGCATTGATGATTAAGAATAAGTCTCCATGTGTGATTTATTTAGGAGCTGGGTGATGGGAACCCCAAGAAAAGAGTAAAAGCAAATATCAACAAGCATTAATAAATGATTGTTCCTAGCAACTGATTCCTGTTGAAAATAAGAAAGCATGTAATTTTTTAAAAGATTTATTTATTTATTATGTATACAATGTTCTGTCTACATGTTTGCATGCACACCAGAAGAGGGCACCAGATCTCATTATAGATGGTTGTGAGCCACCATGTGGTTACTGGGAATTGAACTCAGGACCTTTGGAAGAGCAGACAGTGCTCTTAATCTCTGAACCATCTCACCAGCCCCTCATGTCAGATTTTTTAACCTAATGTGATTTTCTCTAAGAGCAAACCTTCATCATAGAATTAGTACACACCAGAGATGTATGTAGTTAGTGTTCTAGTTTCATTCTGTTGCTGTGGCAAATGTCGTGACCAAAAGTGTCCGAGGGCAAGAAAGAGTTTATGTCAGCTTTCGGATTCTAGTCCAGCATTGAGAGAAGTTAGGGCAGGAACTGAAGCAGGAGCTTGAAGCAGAAACCATAGAGGAATGCTGCTGGTTGGTTCATACACAAGTTCACTCTTACCTAACTTTCTTATATAGCCTAAAAACCACCTGCCCATGGAATGGTGCTGCCCACAGTGGGTGGGAGACTTCTGCATCATTTACCAACGTAGACAGTCCCCACAGATGAGTCCACAAAACAACCCAACCTGGGCAATTCCTCAATATAGGCTTTCTCAGATGGCTCAATACTGTTGTCAGGTTGACAGTTAAGGCTAATCAGGACAGTTAGTCTAAAAAATAGTGCTCTGCTGTGATGGCTTAAAGTGTTATATGGTTACTCCACAGGCTACTGCATGATTGCCCCTTAACTTTTGGCTGATAGCAGACCTAACATTTTTCTTAGCTTAATAATTTTCTTCCCAAAGAAGCTAGCACCCAAATAAAGGTCCAAATATATTGGAGAGTTTTTGTGGGTTATTCTCAGTTCCTAGCTTCATCTATTCAAGACCATTTGTGCAATGCCTGTTAAAGGCCTTCAAAAGCAGTAGCAAAGAAGCAGCAATACAGGCATTTGTTACGAAGTTCACTTGCAAAATTTCTGCTTCATGTAACTTTCAGACTTTGGCCAAGGGAAATAGTGGCATGGGGTGGGGGATACTACTGGATAGTACATCTACTCTCTCTGAGTAAGTACTCTCAATTATGTTCAGCTGAGAAGGCTGTTTTACCTGGATGACAACATGCTACTGGCTCCCAAAACTCAGATGAAGTACTCCTTGGCATAGTGTTGAGCTGTTATGTATGAAGGGCACCATAATAAAAGCCTTTAGAGCTTGATTTGCTTAAGATTACTGGTCATCATAGCACAGTATCAACTCCTTTAGACTGTGTCTCTTGCTTCCATGTTGGAAGCCATTTTGGTCTGTTTCTGGTTAATTATCTTGCCCTGACTTGTGGGCTGGATTCATTGTTAACAAACTTCAATAAGGGTTTAAAGGCATCTATTTGATTAGTCAGCTTGCTTATCTTTCTTTTCCTTGGTTTCATCTTTCTCATTTATTCAACACTACACTATTTCCTGCAGGTCTAGAAGCTGCCTTTGATCCCCTTAGGGAACAAGGTGAGCTAAAGTTCAATAAAGGCTGAGAATGGAGATCCCTAGTGTGTCACTCACCCAGTCAAGAAAGACAAATCAAAGTCTACAAGAAAGAAAAGCTCATCACCTATCATTGCTGCCTGGAGAGACACTCTTCACACTCCTTTCCCCATTGCTCCTCCTCCTGCCCCTGAATGCCCAGACGTTTCCTGGTCACAGTGATTTGTGGGATGAACTTGTTCCTAGCACTTTCTTTCCCACTTGGCTCATGCTGGCTCCCTGGAATTTCTTCCATGCCATGTGCAGCCTCTACTGGCTATGTCTTAAAGATCCCCAGTGTTTCTCTCTCTCTCTCTCTCTCTCTCTCTCTCTCTCTCTCTCTCTCTCTCTCTCTCTCTTTATCTCTGTCCCTCCTCTCTTCTCTTTCTAGTGTCCATAGCCATGTGTATGTGTCACTTGATCTTGAATCTTTGTAAATCTCTCTGTCAGGACCCGCTGTATCCTTCCTTTACTCTAGGTGCTGGGACACACCCTGCCAACTTCCTCCACCCTACAGAGTATTGATGGGTCTTAGAAGTTGAAAGCACAAAGACAGGACTATTGCTTTTACTACTTGGTGTTAACACTCAAAGTTGTGTGTGTGTGTGTGTGTGTGTGTGTGTGTGTGTGTGTGTGTGTGTGAAGAGCAAGAACAACTCCATTGGCATTTTCCAGGTGCTATCTGTCTTGTTTTTTGTTTGTATATTTGCTTGTTTTATTGTTGGTGTTGTTATTGGGTTTTTTTTTTTTTTTTTTTGAAACACAGTCTAGGCTGGCTGATTGGTTAGCTGCAGGAATCCACTCCTTTTTCCCTCACTAGTTCTGGAATTACAGGAGTGCTTCCATGCCCAATGTTCTGTTGTATTCAGAGTTCTGGAGCTCTAACTCTGGCCATCATCCTTGCAGGTCTTTCCTCTTATCCACTGAGCTATCTCCCAAGTCCTAACGCTCAATTTTTTTTTAATGAAAATGCAACATTTTCAGAAGATTCATTTGAAGGTTCATCACTATGTTTTGCTCCAAATAAGTGGAAGGAAAAAATGTAGAGACTATATTAGTCTCTTGGATGCTGGAATTTTCTCTAATAGAGATAAAATATAGGATTTCCCCTCCCAGCATTTTCTTTAGGTGACTGTCACCCTGGGCAGAAATAGCAGGATGTCCCTCTGAGTGGTCTTGCTGACACAAGGCATTTGCCACTCAAATTCTCAGAGTCATCCTTCTTTAGAAACACACCCTGTGTCCCATTCTCCCCTTACTGTGGAGACATGGTCCTCAACCATCAGCCTATGCCTCAAGGCCTTTGCTATGCTGACAGCTGCTTTCCTGAGGTGCTTGTCACCAACCCTGATGATCTGAGTTCAATCTCAGGAACCAGATGATGGAAGGAGAGGACTCCTGTGAGGTATCCTCTGACCAACTCATGCATATTGTAGCATATGTGCACCCACATGCACACACACACAAAATCAATCAATCATTCAATGTAATTTAAAACTGAAGTCATTTGCTTAATCAGTTTTTCTAGACAGCCAATACATGCATCTCTCTAAGATTATCCTAAGTTATTTCCCAGTGTTACCTTCTGGACAGAATTTGCTTCCCTTTTTTATTGCCTAGGTTTCTGATACTTACACTGTCATCTGGTCCCAGTAACATCCCATCCTTGTTTCATATATTCACCTGTGCCCTAATAGCCAGTGCCTTGTCTCTTACAGAGTCCCTGGACACAGGCAGGTATCAGTAGTGCTAGCAGGTACAGCAGGTAGTGGTGCAGTAGCACTGTGGATGATAACCAGGATGAGTAATGGTCTCTTGTTATCTGTCATTGATAAATCAGAAGCCCCATGCCCCATCTGCTAGTCACTCTGTGATACTGACTGCTTGTTAGGGAGAAGCAGCTAGCCAGTGGATACCTTACCATTTTGCCATAGTAGGAATTTTAGCTATGATCAAACAAAATAGCCTTTCACTTAACAAGAACATTTGCTTGTGTTTCCTCCCACCCATCTACTTATTTATTTTGTCTTAATCCTAAATCCATTAGGGATTTAACTAATGTTTTCCAAATGACATTAAGAACTCCTGCAGATTAACAGTATTCATGGGAACAAACAACAGTCTTTTGAAAATCCTTTTTATTTTTTCTGTCCATAGATTTTAGGTTTTTTTTTGCTCTTTTACTCAAAGAGATGCTTTCTTCTTTCTTATCAGTATAAGTTTTGACATAAAAATATGAAATAAACAGCCATTCTGTTGATTTTTAAAGATTCTTTCAGGATCCATACAAGTCCTTTTCTTTCTTTCTTTTTTTTTTTTTTTTAGGAAGATGGGTTTGATTGCAATTCTTGAACTTGGCCAGTTCAAGCTGAACTTGAGTGCTTCTGACATAATCCCTTAAACTCTGCTGGATTACTTCCCTTTAGCTCTTGCTCTATAAGGTATCTGTTGGCTTTAAAATCCACATGGCTAGCACTGGAGCTTATCACCTAAGCCACTTAGACCTCAAGTTCCACTGAAGAGCTGGTCTCTTGCCAAGCTGAAATATCTGTGCTTTTTAGTACCCAGGCCCTAACACCTCTTTGGCTAAGATTCTCACCAAGGGTAGAATGCATTTCACCTCTCTTGGTGAAAAGATACCACATCAGCCTCCAGACTTTGGTCAGTACCAAACAGTTGATTAATGCTTGGGAAAACAGCTTTCTATTGACGTCTGCAGTGGGTTCTGTTCATTACCTCTTCTCTGTAACTCCCTCTTAGTGACCCCACAGAATGAGAAGACACCAGAGTTTGACTGACCAAGAGAGTTCCCTTATTGCATCCCTATTGTGGATGTGGTCAGAGAATAAAGAAAACATCAAAGATGAGCACTAAATCTTTCTCTCCCCCCCCCCAGTGTGTGTGTGTGTATGTGTGTGTGTGTGTGTGTGTGTGTGTGTGTGTGTGTGTGTGTGTGTGTGCGTGTGTCCTCTCCATCCCTCCTTCCCCCTCTCTTCTCTCTGGAGATTCCTTTCCATCTATAAATGAAGAGAACAATACCAGTAGAGCAGAATATGAGAGGCAGCCATGAATTTGTAGCCTTATCAAAACTTGGTCTTCTGCTTGTCCCAGAAGTCTACATTTGCAACTGTTCTACTTTGCTTCTCTATTGCTGTGATAAACACATCCAAAAACAACTTGAGGAGGAAAAGGTTCATTTGGATTGTACCTCCTTATTACTAGCGCATCTAAGGAAGCCAGGCAGGAATCTGGAGTCAGGAACTGGAGCACACAGTGGAGGAGAGCTGCTTACTGGCTAGCTCCCCATGGTTTGCTCAGCCTGCTTTCTCATACAACCCACATTCACCTGCTTTGAGGTAGCACTGCCCACAGTGTGATTGGCCTGCCCATATCAATCATTAGTCAAGAAAATGCTCACACAGACTTGTCCACAGGCTTATGTGATGGAGGCATTTTCTCAACTGAGGATCCCTCTTCTCAGATGACTCTAGCTTGTGCCGAGTTGACACAATAAAACCTGACATAAACAATTATGACCAAAAAAAAAAAAAAAAGATGTAACATTTTCAGTTCTCTAGGCATGGGTGATCCCTATGTGGTCTTTGGTGTGGTAGCATCAACCCCCTCTGGAGCTGACTTTAGGGCCCACTGTAGACCAAATACACACCAAACCAGGAGTGAGTCCAGCCAGCTCCTTTTCAAAAACCCTCCCAGGTAATCTTGTCACACAAATGGGCTGCCACTCCAGTTCATCAGCCCATCACAGGCTGTGTGCAGAGGGGACTAGAATTTAATTTGTCATACAAAAAAAAGGATAATGAGAGATAATGAAACTGATGGTAGAATGGTACTAAAGTGATTATGATCTTCCATCATTCAAACTTTTCCTCCCTTTGGGAATTCCGTTACATTTGCTACTTGATTTTGTGAGTCTCCTATTTTTCCATGATGTGTTTAGAAGTTCAATAGAATTGGAGTAAGATTGGAAATAAGTACAGAATTGGGCTCCTTGGAAGGGGGAAATCAATATCTGGATTTGAATGGAAGTACTTACTCAAAACTGTCAGTACAAAATGATCTATTTCAAGACTTCTAAAAAAAATTAAATCAGACCTGCCAGAGCATGGGCAGAGCGCATATATCCACCTCAGAATAGTGAGTTACAAAGCGGTACCCTTTCAGACATAGAGGCCTAAAGCCAGAAGGAAATCTCAGGAGTCATTCTTCCTCTAGAGAGGAGAGGACCATGGTTGTTTACAAGCATAACTGTAGGAATGTGGATGGAGAAAGCCCTCTAGTATTTTTTTTTTTTTTTTTTTTGTTTTTTTGTTTTGTTTTGTTTTTCGAGACAGGGTTTCTCTGTGTAGCTTTGCGCCTTTCCTGGAACTCACTTGGTAGACCAGGCTGGCCTCGAACTCACAGAGATCCGCCTGGCTCTGCCTCCCGAGTGCTGGGATTAAAGGCGTGCGCCACCACCGCCCGGCAGCCCTCTAGTATTTTAACATGCTCACACTGGAGATTTTACTCAGACAGTGAGTTCAGCTCTATTTCTAAAGTGAACCAACAGGGCTGGAGAGATGGCTCAGTGGTTAAGAGTAGTGGCTGTTCTTACAGAGGATCCAGTTTCAGTTTCCAGCATCCTCAAGACAATTCACAACTGCCTGTGACTTGTATCCAACACCTTTTGACTTCTGCAGACACCTGTAGGCACATGGTGCACTTAAATTCACAGAGGCACACCTACCCATAAATAAATAAATACATCTTTGAAATGGACCATGACTTATATGTAAATAAAAAATACACTCTGCCAACAGTCTCCTGCTGCCCCTGGCACATTCCTTTAAGCCCTTAGTAATTGGGATGACTAAATTGGCCCTCTTTGTTTTCCATTGGTGTCAGTAACAGCTAAGAGGATTACTTTGTATTTGGATATGAAAGGGTTTTTATTTATTTATTTATTTTTGTAATTGGTGGAATCTAATCCTTATTAGTCCTTTTTGTATTTATAAAATATACAAAATAGGAAACAAAACTCTCAGCTGAGTGCCCAATTTCACACCCGAGTTGACTTTCTTTGACGCGCTTCTAATATATTTCTCTATTTGCCTGCAGACTGAATCTTGTGTAGAGCTGGGAAGACATTTCATTATGTCAATATTTCCTTATTTCTTGTTCCATTCATAAATACTTTCATTTTTTCTAAAGTATATATTTTTATTACTCTCTGATCTTAATAACAGATGTAATCCTATGATAAGATGCCTGAGATGTGGCGTTTTTAACACAATTTTGTCATTCAGCTTGATTGATATTTGATCATAATGGTCTAATGAGGAAGCATCTCTGCATTACTTCGCTATTTCTGTGATTAAAAACACCATGACCAAAAGCAACTTAAGGAAGAAAGGCTTTATTTTGTTTTATGGTTCCAGATAAATAAGTCTATTCTGGTTGGGAAGGTATGGGACAGCCAGAAAAACATGGCCACAGAAGTGCTAAGCTTCCCATTTCAGCCACACTTGGAAAACAGCTAGAGAGAGACAAACGAAGTTGGGTAAGGCTATATGGCCTCAGAGCCCACCCAAGTGATGTGCTTCCTCCAGCAAGGCTCACTTCTGAAAGGTTCCATAATCTCCCCAAACAGTGCCATCAACTGGGGATATTTCCTAAGCATCCCCTTGAATAACAGATCTGAAATTATGAGGCATCTTACAGTCACCAGAAGGGCATTAATCATCCCAGTGTCCAAGCTATTTTCCAGGCCAATTAAATCAAGATACCTGTAAATGATACCTCATAATACCTTGTTAAGCCTTTCCAGGTTTCTCTAGCATTAAAGCCAATTTTAAAACCTAGAATGCTGAAGAACCTGCCTTGGCTTTAACTATTAGTGTTTTTAAAATGTATTTTTGAAGGCTCATTACATTTGAGTTTTAACTTAGTAAAGCAATTTGTCCTAGAGACACTAAGAGAATCACAGTGAACATCTGCAGAGTGGACACCCTCAGTCCTCAAGGGAGAGGAGCAGTGGCTGCAACGATGAAGAAGGTAGAGAGGATCAGAGAACAGAATGCTGCTCAGCACCCGTTAGCTTTCAGTAGGCTTCTCCAGAGACTCAGATGGCCTCCTAAAATAAAAGGCACAGAACACTCTTTAGAAGGAGTCTACAGAGCTGAGTGTGGTGATGCAGGCCTGCCATGCCAGCACTTGGGAGGCTGGGGCAGGAGGATCCTAAGTTCAAGTTGAACTTGGGTCACCTAGTGAGACTCTCTCAAAATACCAAAGAGTAGGGGCAAATAAGTTTTCCACTATAGTCTTTTTATTTGGCATGGTTTTTGAAGATCTGCTTTTCCCCCAGAGTGTAAGCTCTCATGTAATGTTTGATATTAAAAGTAAGTTGTAGGATTAAGCCATGAGGACTAGACAGTATGCAGTGTATAATACAAATAGTATGTGGGATCATAAACATTATTTCACACTTTAGGGAAATCTGTCTCTGAATATTCACAGAACAGAAGGGTATTATGAACAGAATATAGGGAAATTCAACTTTAATCAACAAAAAGGTAAACAAGTGGAGTGATAATAGAAGGTGAGTGCAGGACACATTAGGTCAAGTGTTCAGGAACATATACAAGAGAGTGCAAACATTAGATTCAGTGATAGGTGTGGGGTCCATGCAAAGGAATACAGGAGTTTGCATCTGATGTTCCTTTCTTGTTGCCTTCATTGTCTGCTTTTATTCTTTTCTCTGTGGGCTCTTCTAGAAACTTTATCTCAGAACTTTACACCATCAGTGTCCCTCCAGTAGGTTCAGGTCTTGTAGTGAGTCCCTTCTGCCCTCTCTAAACACTAGCCTAACAACTTCTTGGGGGCCAGGTTTTTGGGGGAAATCCTAGGTTGCTGATGTTTAAACTTTGGTGGCAGTGATAGAATTTCAGGCTCCATGATCATCTTCATTGTCAAAGGAAGAGAGTAAACCCAGAGTGAGGGTGACCTTTTCCATGTGGATTCCAAGGATATCTCACAAGGCTGTTTCCTTAGATTCTCTTAATTATGAAAAGCTCTGGAGTCCCTATAAATAGCAATGGAAGGATCATAAGTAATTAGGCAAATTGAATTGAGATGAAAGTTGAAAATAGGTAGCCAATGGTCAGTGTTGGAGAAGGTTCTATTAGGAATTAAGGATTCTTGACAGATAGGGAAGATTAAATAGATCCTGGATAAGACTCAGAAGCCTGTGTTATCCCTGATCTGATAGACCTCTTGCCAGTTCCAACACAGCTGTTCATTTGTACATTTCTCTGTAACTCATTATCTCTTCTCTAAGTTCTCCTTTACAAGTTTATATGGTCCTTGCCACACTGAATAGTCTAACACTAAGATCAATGAGGTTTAATTTCAAACTGAGATTGATTGATTCTAGTATCTGAAAGGAGAAAAGAAGTTAAGTCAAATGATGACATGAAATACTCATTTTCTTTATCCTTGTCTGTGTCTCCTCTGCATGTCCCTTGGTTTCATATCTGATGACCCCAGTCCTCACTACTCCATGCATAGTAAGTGGCTGGTTTCCAGAAGTCTCCATGAGAAGAATGTGGGTTTGAAGTTTGTTAAGGAGGAGTTTGTCATGGAGCCATCACTAGAAGATGCAACATTGTGAGCACAGCTGGGTTTAGCAGATGCTTTGCATAATGTCTGGGAAACACAAATCCATTGGGCAAGAGAAATAGAAAAGCAGGGCCAAAATCCTAGAAAAGTCTGTAGTCAACCTAATGGTATCCATGCCTTCATCCCTAAATAGAAATTAATGTCTACAACAAAGCAGTGGAGACTGGAGGACCTTGGTAGGGGCAAAACAGGCAAACCAGGGGATGAAGGCAAGCAGAAATTTGTTTGATACATCTGCTGTTTTTATAGCATCACCCAAGGAAAAGACTTGCCTAGTGTTTGTTTATTATTCCATTCATTTATTTCTTTCTGGAGTTTCTTTGATTTGGGTTCTCAAAATGAGTATACCCTTCCTTATTTTTCCCATGAATGAGAGCATTGAGATTTGAGTTGAAACTGAAACCTTTTCATTTATTTTTTGTCTTGTTTACTATATTGGTTTAAGAAGGCCATCTTAGAGCCCAGGAGATAGCCCAGCAGGTCAAATATTCACTGTGTAAGAATGAAGACTGAATTCAATGCCCAGAACAGGCATACAGATGCTGGGGATAGTGGTGTCTACTTGCTGTCCCAGTTCAATGCCCAGAACAGGAATACAGACACTGGGGATAGTGGTGTCTATTTGCTGTCCCAGTGATGGGAAAATAGAGACAGGTGGAACCCTCAGATCCACTGGTCTCGTGTAGCTGAATGGGTGAGTTCCAAGCCAGAGAAATGAAACTCGAGGTTGACCCCTGGCCTCTACACACAAGTGCACGTAGGCACACAAGGACACATAAATATACAAATGAACACACACATACACACACACACACACACACACACACACACACACACACACACACACACAAGAATGTCACCCTCTCTTTGAGTCCTCATTATGTGGAAATGAGATGATTGACTGAGACACCTTTAAGTCTGGAGTTTATGGTTTCTGAAGCATAGTTTTGATGATGTGAATTTAAGTTTTTGAGGTCATTGTGAACCCTTCCCACCTGCTTGCTCTACTTCACATTATGTTGATTTTGACTGCCATTTATGTCCTCTCCTACTTTCTTATAGAAATGCCATTCAGGGTCACATTAATGAATGTGTTCAGGAATCACCCCAGCAATTTGAAGTCGTGTGTTAAGATGCATCTCTGTCCTGAACTGTCCTGTGTCTACTGCCCCACAGTAGTATTTCAATAGCCCTCTCCTCAAGCTGGCCTCATTCTTCTCATGGCCTCTCTGTTCTTCTCTTCTATCTGGCTTCCCCAGGTTCCCTTTCTTCTCCTCCTCTCAGAAACAAAAGCTTTTGATAGCCTTCTTCACAGCTGTTTCTTTCATCTGCTTGCATATCCGTTATCCATGCCTATAGGGACCTACTGCCTACCCCAAATATTATCACTGCCATTTACAAAAGAAAATAAATGAGCATTTCCTAACCAAGCTGAATTCTGATTATGTCAATTATCAAGAAAATGAGTCTTGTCCTGTAATAATAACCTATGCTAAGAACCCTATGTGTTTTCATTTATGTTCTTGATAACACCTTAAACTATGAAAGTTTGACTCTTTTTTTAACCACCAAGGAAGAAAAGATTTAGGCATACAAATGCAGATTCCTCCTACCCAACATTTTAAAAATCCAGAGTACACATTATTCCCTCAACCCTTTTATTGAGGAATGATCTTGTTCTGAAAAGTGTTCATTTCATATTGTTTTGAAATATTAAATATAAAATTGCTTCTGACCCAACTTAAGTAGGAAAGAATTATTTGAAATAAAGGCTATTGATACCCATGGGACACTATCATTTCTCAACTGAGAAATTCTTCTGTTGTATATATCAAAAGCCATCCCTTCAAAATGAAATTACCAGATTTTTTAAAACTAATTTTACTTTGGTGTGTGTGTGTGTGTGTGTGTGTGTGTGTGTGTGTGTGTGTGTGTGTATGTGACATACATAGTGCCTGAGGAGGCCAGAAGATGGTGTCAAATACACTAGAGCTGGAGTTATAGGCAGTTGTGAACTGTCCAACATGGATGGGTGCTGGGAACCAAACTCAAGGAGGACGTGCCCTTAATCATGGAACCATCTCTCCAGTCCCAAAGTTTCCATCTTTTAGCTTCTCTTCTGTTCTAGAACACTTGAATCTATACCAGGAACACCATCTTCATCATTCACTTGCTTTCATTTGAAGCATAGTGTTAAAATGGTTTATTCTCTTCATGGTTTTGCTTATGCAGGGCTGAGACCTCACACTCAGTAAGACAGGTACCCCACCATTGGTCTGTATCCTCACCTACAGTCATTTAGTTCTTAAATGATCTTTAGCTTGATGGATTAGACCAAATCACTTTATTGCCAATCATCTAGATATCAAAAATAAACAAAATACATTCATTAAGTAAAAGCATTCCACCATCTACTAAATTAAATAGTACTACTCACTTGGTTAATATGTTAGTATGGCTCTGGTATTAATAATTAATATTCATGAGAAGAACAATAACAATAAGAAATAAAACCAGAAGAAACAGTCCATTTCTGCAGCTAGATTGTTCTGCAGTTAGAGGAGCTAGTTACAGTCAATGAGATTTTCTACTCAATCCTAACACTAAGAATGTTGCTAGAAATCCACTCTTGTATCTAGAAATCATGACTGCTATTGTAAGTCTAGAATAATAATATAAAAAGGAGTTTCATCAAACATTTATTTTCAAATTACATTTACTCATTTGTTCAGTGTGTGTGCATTCATGTGAGGGGTGTGTGCACACGAGTGCCTTGGCATCCATGTAGCAATCAGAAAACAGTTTCCAAAAGTTGGTTCTTTTTATCCACTGTGTGGGTCCCAGAGATTGAATTCAGGTTAATCAGTCTTGGAGGTAATCTCTGTTAACTGCTGAGCCATCTCTCTGGCCCTATAAAGTGTTTTCTAAGTAATGTTTCTCAAGATTTACTCTTTTGTGAAGTTAAACAGAGAGAACATCTGTTTGGCTTTGGATTAAACTGGCATTCAGACATTCTGTCTTTCAGGTCACATGAGTGAACAGCCTCAAGCAATGAGAGTGTAGGAGGAAAAGGATAAATACCTGAAATTACTTATACATACTTATTTATTAAGTTGGAATTCTCTGAGGTCTTACCTGACCAGAGTGGAACTTGGAGATGAGCAGATGCCTGGAATCCTGCTCTCATCTCTTGAGCAACCCACTGTTGTAACTCAGGCCTTCTGAGGCTTCCCATTCTATCTACCCTTGTTCACACTATAGTTGGACATGTTGTCCAAAGGACTACCTTTTTTTTCCTGACCCTAGATAATATATTGTTGCTTTTCCATAACCCCAAGGACACTTTTTAAGCCCAGAAGCAAATCCCCATCTTTATGCTGTATACAGAATATTCTCTCAGCTTCATGTCTTACCTAAATCCTGGTTCTTCCTAGAACATGGCTTACCTTACCATACTTCAGATGCAAACGTCACCTGTTGCCTGTGTCTGTGTTCCTGGGACTGGTGTTACTGGATGTGAATAGGCAGTGTCTCATCCAAACCTGGTGTGACCTCTTCTTTCTTTTCTTCTTTTCTTGTTTCCATTTGATTTTTTAATTAATATGCGAAGTATTAGGTTTGGGTGTCAGTGAGATGGTTCAGCAGGTAAAGGTGCTCGCCACCTTCATTGATAACCTAAGTTCCATCCTGGGATCCACATGGTAGAGGGAGGGAACCTCCTGCAGGTTTTCTTCTGATCTCCACACACATGTGCACATAAATGGATGATTAAATGTAATGACTTTAAAACCCTACAAAGTATTAGATTTCACTAAAGCATTTCACTCCACAGTTTG
The DNA here is from genome assembly GCF_949786415.1 of Peromyscus eremicus. NCBI lineage: Eukaryota > Metazoa > Chordata > Mammalia > Rodentia > Cricetidae > Peromyscus > Peromyscus eremicus. The sequence goes on along the minus strand of NC_081422.1, from coordinate 110,223,291 downwards.
TTGGGTTGTTCCTCTCCACCTTGTCCCCTCGCCCTCAGCCCTGGTGTCTATCAGCCTCTTGTCCACTTCCATCTCACTTGTGTTTTAGCCTTCCTGTCAATAGCACTGTCCCCAAGGGCTGCCTTTCCCTCTCCCATCACTATCATCTTTCTCCTTCTCCTCGTTGCCTGAAGACTCACCGTGGCTTCCAATGTTTGTGCCCTTGCTCACAGCTTCTGCTTCATTTACACCACAGATTCAGTTTCTTCAGCCTCCTTGTCAATGCAGCCGTCCCCCTTAAAGACTGTGGAACCTCATTACAAGACATTCCTCTGGAATCTTTAGAAATAGTGGAAATGAGTTAAAGTTGACCTCAAGATAACAACTATATAATATGGTGTTAGAAGGTAATGGTTTTCCTGACAGCTAGCAAGCAAGTTATTCTTCGCTCTTAGGAACATGAATCTTTTCAATGTCTGCCTCCTGTTATATGATTGAACTGTTGACTCCATTTCTTTGAGCATAGATGAGGCAGAACATTGTGTTTTCCTATCCACACTGGCCACTTTTATACACATATTTGATTTGGATTTCTTGTTGTTTTAAGATTTTTATGTTGACCTCATTGTAGATTCACATGCCATGCCATTGTAAGAAGTTCCATAGACAGGGCAATTGAGGTAGCTCAGCTGGTAAAAGTCCTGGCCACCAAACCTAATGGCCCACCCCAGACCCCAGGGTGCATATGGTAGAAGGAAAGAATCCACTCCTACAAGTTATCATCTGACCTACACATGAGCACCATGTGAGCACACACACACACACACACACACACACTTTAATAAATAAGTGTAAAAAGAATTTAAAGAAATGTTATGGAGAGGTGTGTGCATATGCTCCAGGGATCCTCAATGGTGACATTTTATTATATCAGAGTATCACAGCCAGGAAACTGACATTTCCATAATCCATAGGTAGTGTCAAGACTCCCACACTCACTTTCACTCACTGCTACATGTGCTGTAGTCTGTACAAGTTTGTCACTTGTGTAAGTTTTTTTTTTGTCTACCACAGCCCATGTCCTGCAGTTTAATTTGACAGTTCTTAGAGCCATACCTCTCTGCCTATGTTAATTCCTCACCCATTCCTACCTGTCTCTTGATAACCATTAATCTGTTCTTATAGAGTCTTGGTCCACCAAAAATGTTATAGACATGGAATCACAAGGCATGAAGTATTTTGGAATTTCTGTTTTGTTTTGTTTTGTTTTGATGAGCTCAATATAATTCCGCAAAAACAACATAAGCAATTTTGTATATTAGTGTTTCATTACATACTCATTTTTAAGTTAGTTTTTTTTGTCTTTTTGAACAAAAATGTTTTGAGCTTGGTTCTTAGCACTGACATGGTGGCTCAAAACCATCTATAATTCTAGTTCTAGGAGATCCAATGCCCTCTTCTGGCCTCCATAGGTACTGCACTCATGTGCACATATATACATAATTAAAACCTTAAGTTATAAAAATTTTAAAATCTTTAAATATCAATCATATTGTCTATGACTGAAGGTGGTTCTGTTTTTTCCAGCACTATGTATTCCATTTCTTGACATTGTTTATTTTTTGGTCCAGGCCTTGAGACTATTACTAGAAGAGGTGAGAAGGGAGAAATTAAATTTTATTCCAAAACTCAAACAGAAATTGGAACACATTTCCACAAGTTAGTTGCATTATTTTTGTATACAGATTTATCCGTGTTCTCAACTGTGCCCAAGCTATTATTTAATAAAAGATGCCATATTTTATCAAAAATGGAGTCTACATCCTTGAAACAATGTCATAATTGACTTCTATTTCTCTCCAGTATGGTAAAGCCTGTTGATTTCATTTCAAATCAAACATACCTTGAAACTCTGAATTAATCTCACCCAGATATGATGCATATTTTTGGTGAGCTAAAATGTAACTTAAGAAACTTATATGAGTGTTCATGAGGGATACTTTGCTATAATTTTTCCTTCTTATAATACCCCATCAGATTTTGGCATAAAGAGTTTGCTGGATTTATAAAATGAATTGGGAAGTGGTCTTGGGTATTTCCTGGAAGAGGTAATACAAGATTGCAATAGTACATTCCTTAAATGCTTGAGAAGTTCACCAGAAAAGCCAGGTGAAGTTATCTATGTTGTGATAGGTAATGTGGGGTAATTAATTTGATTTGTGACACAGCTATGAAACCAAGCAGAATTTCTTTGACTTAGCATCTGTTCTGCTAAAATCTGCTTTTTGGTAATTTGTCCATTTCGCATAAGTTGCCAATTCTCTTGGCATGACATTTTTTATTACATCCTTCTCCGTGTTCTTCTTACTCACCACCATACTATAGTGAGCTTTCTGGGTTGACCTCACTGCTCTCCCATGGATAAGCTGTTACACTTACAAATGACCTCAGCCAAGACAGTCAGTTCTCAGTTTTCATCTGGTTTACTGTGACGTTTGTGCTAACTGAACCTCTACTATGCCTGTTTGTTCTCTGATGGGACATACCTATCACAGAAAAAAAAATTAAGGGAGGAGAATTCATAATGTCTCTGAAGGGTTGGTTCAGGGGCTAGCAAGATAGCTGAGTGGTTAGAAAAACTTGCTGTTCTTCCAGAGGGCCTGGGATCAATTCCCAGCAGTCACTTGGGAACTCACAGCCATCTGTAACTCCAATTCCAAAGTATCTATTGCCCTCTTCTGGCCCCTGCAGGCACTGCACACATATGGTACACATAAACATATATTTCAAATTAAAACTTTAAGACATTTATTCATCAACTTCACTTCTATGGAATTTCATTGTGTTGCAATAACAGTGAGCTTTGCACATGCAAAAACTTAATAGGCATTAGATTTTGCAACATTCATTAAAGCTGCTTCCTTAGCAAGTGTGAAGGCCTCTGCAGCCCATGAGTTATGTGGGAATGACCACATTTCACTGAGTGTCACACAAGTGGAGGCTTATAAATGTCCAGAAGAAAAGCACCAAACTCTTCTTCTTGGTCTTTTCCACACCACAACAGCAAGCAGGCCTCTGTCTAGACAGTGACACTAACTGTACTTCTGCCTCAGTGCTTTTGTATTACAGATTGGAGAGTTGTTCTTAGTGTTGCTCTGGGATAACATGGCCTGCACATGTTTATGAATTCTGTCTAACAAGTCCACTGACAGCTTTCTCATTCCCAGTAGATAGGAGACTCTGGTTGTATGAAATTTTCCACCTACTCTTCAAGGAGAGCTAATTGACCAGTCACAACTACCTCCCCATCAACACCTTAGAAATCAAGTACTTTGTTTCATAGATTATTGATAGCTTACACATTATAAAATAAAAGTTACTGTTCTTTGTGAGTGTTTTAGTTACATTTCCTGCTGTGACGATAAAATACCCCGATGAAAGCAACTTCAGGGAGGAAGGGCTTATTCTGAGCACATTCTGGGGTACACAGTACAGTCCATTATGGCTGGCAGTGGAGTCAAGGCAGCTCGTCACACGCATCTGCAATCAGGAAACAGAGAGATAGGTGCACTCATGCTCTGCTGGCTTTCTCCTTTTTAAGAAGTTCAGGAACCCAAACCATAAGCGGTACTGCCCACTTACAGGGTAGAAGTTCACCACCTCAATTGATCTAATCAAGATAATGTTTCACGGGTGGGTCCAGAGGCTAACCTAGTCAGGATAATCACTCATGGATGTGCTTGGAGGCTTGTCCTAGTGTGACTCTAGATCCTGACAAGTTGATGAGTATTACTCATTAACGGTGGACGTCTATTTTGCTATCCAGCATTTTATTGGCAAAGGGAAGAAGAGCTGAGCAGGTGGCATAGACCTGACCTCATTTGGCATGCTGTCCTTGGAAGGAGACTCTTTAGTCGTCTTCTCTGCTGATAGACTCATCCGTTCAATGGCCTGAAGACTCACAGAGGGTTCTTAGACTTACTCAGTTGCAGCTGTTTTAACTCAGTTAATCAAAGCAAGCAGGTGAATGGTATCATCTTATTATCCCAGGTCCAGGCGTGTGGTATCTCAACTCTGAAATGATATTATCTAATTAAAAACAATGAAGCAGTGTTCTTCAAGCTCCAGAACTGGGGCTGAAGAGATGACTCAGGTGTTGAGAGTGGTTGCTGCTCTTCCAGAGGACCCACGTACAGTTTCCAGTGCCCACATAAGGTGGCTCACAGCCTTGTAACTCCAGCTCCAGGGGACCCAATGCCCTCTACTGGCTTCCTGGGTACTACACATGTATACATACAAGTCAACAAAATTAAAAATCTTAAAAACACACACACACAAAATCACAACAGCTCTATTTGAGATACCATTTTATCCGTCTCTCAGCCACTTGCCCCTTGAATCACGGTTCAGGTTGGACCCTGCATCTTGAAGGTTTTGGCTAAAGGAACTTGATGGTTTTGAAAGTAACTCCCACCACATGTTCTCAGCATCATCTTCCACAATCCTTTCTCCTCCAGCTCAGCATCCCTAAAGCTTCCCTGCATGCTTTTCATTGACTTTCTGTATTTCCTGAGACTCAGCTCCCTCTCTTTTCTGAAACATGTTCCATCCTTATGAGTTAATAGATATGACCGACAGCACACACATAAGGTCTATTCATTTTACAACTCCAAATGAGCTAGCTGTTTCCAGTATTTTAAGAAATTCTGAAAGGGTGAACCTTCTTTGGTCCCTCCCAAATAATTAAAACAAGAAGTTTCCCCACAGGAAACGTATGAAGCCCTTGGTTTTGTTTCACTTTGATAAGGAAAGAAGCCAATCCAGAAATGATTGTTTTCAGGGTTTTTTTTTTTTCTGTTTCCTTTGAAACAATCAATGATTACTCAGAACATCTTGTCCCAATTCAAACAGGCAAAGCCAAGCTACCTTTCTAGTCTTGCATTTTCCCTTTCTCTTCCTGCAATTCTAATAATGCAGTGTCTAGACTACTTGGAACAAGTGAAAAAGTCTGGAATTTATTCTGTGGCTTTGCAAGTGGCCATTCAGCACTTCTACACACATCTACCCCAAAGCCCGTGGCCTGAAGAATATATAGAATTTATCAAGCAGTTACAAGAAAAGACATCCATGAATGTATAAATTAAAGC